>NC_068364.1:56416816-56660045 GCF_020536995.1 Dreissena polymorpha | reverse complement strand
TTAATATTTGGGTCACCGTGACCTGACCTTTGACCTAGTGACTAAAAAATCAATAGGGGTCATCTGCGAGTAATGATCAATCTACCCATGAAGTTTCATGATCCTAGTCGTATGCGTTTTGAGTTATCATCCGGAAAACCATTTACTATTTTGGGTCACCGTGGACCTTGACCTTTGACCTCAAAATCTATAGGGTCATCTGCGAGTCATGATCAATCTACCATGAAGTTTCATGATCCTAGGCGTATGCGTTCTTGAGTTATCATCCAGAAACCATTTTACTATTTCGGGTCACTGTGACCTTGACCTTTGACCTAGTGACCTCAAAATCAATAGGGGTCATCTGCAAGTCATGATCAATGTACCTATAAGTTTCATGATCCTAACCCAAAGCGTTCTTGAGTTATCATCGGAAACCACCTGGTGGACGAACCGACCGACAGACCGACCGACATGTGCAAAGCAAATACCCCTCTCTTCGAAGGGTGGCATAAATATATATTGGCTGGACAACAGAAAATTGTACTAGAATATATAGTCTACAGTTGGGTCATGTTCTTATCATCAATAGGTGGGCCTTTATTATATGATAATAGAAATACCAAAGGAAATGTTTTGTTTTCCAAAAGCACTTCTAAAAGTGTTTTTTATGCTTTTCGGTATAAGGTATGAGATGTACACAAAATAACAACACACATATCCCCACTAAAATATGTTATAAGACCTGCTTACAATTTAAATCAGAAAATCTTCATACTTGCAAGTAAGTTATTTATCCTTTAAATCATTAAAATAACTCAGAAACAGAAATGTCTAATTGAGCATATAAACTATTTCATAAGGTTCCAAATCTAAAGGTATCCTATACTTCCTTTTTATTTTAATGGGCTACCATAACAATGACTCTGTTATGGACCACTTTCATAATACAAATGAACAGTGGCCAATGATCTATCATGGGTATAAATAACTATTTTACCTTCTTGATGGCCATCTTTGTCTTCAATTGGAAGAGGTAAATCTGTAAAAAATGATTTTATTTATTTAGAAATAACTATTTAGAAAAAAATAACCAGGAAGTCACTCTTGATACGACAGTAAATATTTCAAATACTTCAAGGTTGTTAAAAAGTATTTTGTTGCATTAGCATTTCTTTAAGAGGATAAAACAATTTTCAAGGCACATAAATAGGTTTGCCTATTTTTACCACGTAAATTTTAGACTTATTGAATTAACGTGGCCAAAACAAGGGCCCCGCCTTTCAAACAATGTTTTACATCGTTTGTCTGTTCTCAGCGCTCTGTTTTGTTCTGAAGAATGATCATTCAGTCGAATTTACTGACAGCCATAGGAGAGAAAGTAACAAAAATTCTCCATCCCAATTCAGTAAAATGAATTATATTAATAAAATTCTTATAATCAAACCTTCTACTACTATGTCCTTCATCTGCCTTCCCTTCCACTCATTGACTTTACCATTTTCAACAGCATACAACATCAGGGCAACCTATAAAATTTCAAGAAGACCATAATATTCCAGTGTCAACAATACTTCCATCATAACAACAGTAGCAATCCATAGTTCCCTGACCTCACTTTTTATTTCAATATCAATATAATTGAACACAAACGTTGCCATATGCTATTTGTTGACAGCTTGTGAAAGTCTGCACAGTACCATATTTGTAAATTACACAGCCCTACAAATAATATAATCTCAATTATCTGCCACAACACTTAAGAAACTAGAGCTTTGTCACAGACGTGACTATACCCCCACGTGCCCCATCCACACAAGAGAATCTAATTAATGGCTATTTTTAAGAATTATTATGCCATTATCATTTATGGCCATTTTGACCTTTGACTTAAAGCATGGACCTTGACCTTGGAGATATCGACATTATTCTTTCCTGCCACACACCATCCATAACGGTGAACACATGATTTAAAATCTCACAATGAACAACATAGTTATGGCCCAGACAAACTCATTCATGGCCTTCTTTTACCTTTGAACAAAGTGTGACCTTGACCTTCGAGATATTGACGTAACTCTTTCACGTGACACACAAGTCATATGACGGTGAACAAATGTGCCAATGATTTTTAAATCTCACAATGAACTACATAGTTATGGCCCAGAAAAGCTCATTTATGGCCATTTTTGACATTTGAACTCAAAGTGTGACCTTGACCTTGGAGATATCGACGGTAATTCCTCTCGCACAACACACCTTCCAATGATGGTGAAATGTTTTCAACTGATTTTAAAATCTCAAAAGAACAACACAGTTATTGCCCGGACAAGATGAAATTCTTTGCGCGACACACCCTCCAATGATGGTTAACAATGTTCCAAATGATTTTAAAATCTCACAATGAATGACAAAAGTTATGGCCCGGACAAGCATTTTACCCTTGAACTCCAAAAGTGACCTTGACCTAAGTTCTTGGAGATATCGACGCAATTCTTTCGCGCAACACACGGTCCCATGATGGTGAACAAATCAAAACCAAGTCAATTAAAAATCTAACAATAAATGAAATAGTTATGGTCCAGACAAACTTTGTGTTTAAAAGCACTAAGTGACCTTGTGACCTAGTTTTTTTACCAGGCATGACCCATATCCAAACTTGACCTAGACATCATCTAGATACAACTTGTGACCAGTTTGGTGAAGATCGGATGAAATTTCGGACAGACCGACAAAGTGACTTTTATATAGCCCCCATTACACATAGGTAAGTGGGTATAATTACGCTTTATATTAATGCTAGCTTGTGTGATGTACATGCCTTTAGATATTGCATTTATTGATACCATTTCGGTAAAAGAACTTAATTAATGAAAAGCTGGTCAGTGACCAAAATTCCCATTGAATAAATGAAGAAAAGCCACAATAATATAAAATAGTCAACAATGGCAAAAAATTAGCAGACAACACTAAACAGTATGACAATGAGGGCTAAATAGACAAAACAACAATAACATGAACTGGGAGAGTTTACACCTTGGCATGGACATTGGTTGTAGCACAAAACACACTCACAACAAGAGATGTGTTTGTAAGAAACACAATGCCCCTACTGTGCCGCTTTTTTTTATTTGACCTTTGACCTTGAAGGATGACATTGACCTTTCACCACTCAAAATGTGCAGGTCCATGAGATACGCATGTAATCCAAATATCAAGTTGCTGTTTTCAATATTTCAAAAGTTATGATCAAACGTTTAAGTTTTGGTAAAAGTTTTGGACACACACACACACCTTGACACGCACACACATACAAAGAAAGACAAGCCAAAAACAATATACCCCCCGTTCATTCGATCCAGGGGGGCATAAAAAGCCATTAATGCAAAGCATACTAGTCAAAGTCAACATCAGATATGGTCTTACTGTGGCTGCCTGTTAAATTATTCTTTCTTTTAGCCCTCTTAGTTACAATATAGCATTTAGTTTTTCAAATATCTGTGTATGGAAAATTTAAAGATTTTTATTAATGAAATATATACCTTTGAGAGTTCCATGGTACTGGAAGACAACTGATAATATTCCTTGTGGGTCTTCACATCATGTCCCAGATGCTTTGCAAGCAATTTTAGTTCACCATGAGTCATGTCAAGAATCTATAAAGCATGTAAATTCTTGATTATATTCACAAATATGCAGTCATCATTCCAGTTTGCTGCCAATTTAACAATTTGTTTTGCATCTTCTACAGAAAAGATGTACACAAGAAAGCTTTTATCTGTATAGTTGTAGTCATTATGGTGCTCCAAATTCTTGTAATCACACCATGCATTTACAGAGTCAAAAATTTTGTAATGTTTAATTCTGAAAAAGCCAACACATGGTTTGGTATTTACATGATCCGCCATTTTGAAAATAGCTACTTCCTGTATATATGCCAAAATTTATGTTAAATATAACAATTGGGTCTAACAATTTAAAATCAATTATTGGGTTCTCACAGATAACCATTTTCTGTCATACAAAAGCTGCCAAAATCAAAGGTCTCCATAAAAGTTTTTATTATAATTTATTCACAAATTGATGGCAAGCAAATTCAACATAATTACTTATTTCTGTATAAAAGCCGAAGTATACATGTATGTATGTATGCCATTAAACTGGAAGAGAATGTAGTATAATTGCTGAAAGTCTAAATAAATATTGTGCCATAATAAAGAAACCTTCAGGTCACAATATCTCATCTGTACAGGGATATGAAACAAAGACCATAATTCTTAAATGGCTTAAGCAATCCCATATTTGCACAACTAGACTTTAGAAGTAATTGTGAACGATTGTACCAGTTTGTAAAATAAAAAATAAGTACTGAATAATAAATAGAAAGTTCAATATTGAACCTTGAATGTTTCAAGAAATGATTTTTTATTTGACAAGGATAACACATTTGCATACATTTAATATGGCCATATTCGAACCAAAGCAAATACATGCATATAAACAACACAACAATTTCTTGATTTAACAGCAAAGTTTAATATAAAATAACAAATCTATGTATCAAAGACTAAAGTAAACAAAAGGACTGCAATGGTCGCTCAAGGTATATTGACAGCAAGTAAGAAATGCTGAACCAATGATTGGCAAATCGCCATGACAAAGTAACCTTGGAACTTTTGAAGAATGTCTTATATGGTACCTGACAATATTTCTTACAATACTTCTTATACATGTATGAGACTCAACAGTATTTCTTATATGGGACCCAACAATATTACTTATATGAGACCCGAAAATTAGTGTAAACATGTTTATTTCTTATATGGGACCCTACGATGTTTATTACTTGTAAGAGGCCCAACAGATAACAGAAATACCATGGGTCAGACTGGCTGGCTCTTCACTTGGCTCCCTCCTATCGTGGGTCAGACTGGCTGGCTCTTCACTTGGCTCCTTCCTATCATGGGTCAGACTGCCTGGCTCTTCACTGTCAGCAGTTGACATGGACTCTGAAAGAACCAAAGTGAAACCTGTAGATTGCATATGATCAGCACAGTCAACACTGGCATGTTGTATCATGAGAGGCTCTGACTCCTGTATAGATTCTAGACTGTGGGTGTCTTCAACAGTTGCCTTAATGACTGTAAACATATAATGTCAACAGTGGGGTCTTGTATGTCTATTATCCATTGGTTGGTCTTGCTGAAATCTATAGAAAATATATATTGGCTTGGATAACAGAAGGTTTTGCTATTATGTTTACGTGACATGGTTTAGAAAAAAAGGCCATATGAATGTGACAAAAATAAATTGAGTTTTTAAAATGTTCTTAAAGTTCGTTCTTTCCTATTCAGATAATGTACACGTTTTATATGATCAAATGAAAACTTGTTCAAACCTATAATTTTCAAGAGATGCTGTGTGAACTCTAAAAATGTTTTATATCAATGCAACTATTTTGACGATATAATTTTGCAAGAAGTTTTGTCTGTTGTTTATTACTATACATGTAATATGGCCAATTTGTATTGTTACACGTTCTAAAATAAATGAATTAGCATAGTGATTAAATTTGTGTGATGTTTGTCTAAAATAATTTTTAAACGTCGAAAAATAATGCATATCTTCACAACGTCATTTCTCCGTTATTTGACGTTCACACAAAAGGGGCCTTTTTCAGAAACGCGCCACATATATATAAATATATAGTCAACAGTTGGGCCTTGATATTATTATCCATTGGTGGGTCTTACTGAAATCTACAGAAAAGTATATTGGACATTACAACTGAAGTTTTGCTGTTCTGTATATCATAAGTTATAGTTTTTTGTTTACAGTGTATATTGGTTCCTCTACCCAAACAGTGCACGTATGACCAAGAAAAATTTGACGAGGAGTAATATGTGCACTGGAGGGGTAGAGGAACCCATATACACTGTGACAAAAACTTATAAACAATTTTATAATACTTCAAATTCTTTAAAACAGCCAAAAAATCCTTCATTTAACGGACAAATATCCCTTTTTGCCATTCAAGATGTTAAAGACAATATCCACATGCCGCAACCCTTAATATGATGAGTAATAGAAGGGTGTCGTTTTTACGTACATATTATACGTGTATAAAAATGTATAACAACGGCAAATGCATTTCTGCAAAATATTTGAATGTCTGTGAACATGCCATAATTAGCTTTATGTTGTATTGTGTCATTGTATTCGTTGTGGATTCAGGGCTTTTTTTCCTTCTTTGCGATTGGCCATGGACGGACATTTCACAATTTTGACACGGCCAATTCACAATCCTTTCATGTCCGTGAATATTTACAAAAACGGCCGTTTTAAATCGTGAAAAACGGAATGTTCGTGCTCAAAACTGTAAAAAGAAGAAGAAGATGTTTAAAGAAAAAGTTAACGCACGCACGGACACACGACGGACACAGGACCATGACATAAGCCCCGCTGGCCAGATGGAGCTAAAAATAAATATATATTTTTTTTTAGGTGGAATTTTTTTGACCAGAAAGGGGAAACAAACAGCCTAGTTCGGCGTCTGTTATAGAAGGTAAAAAACCCGTTTCTAAAATGGGACCCAGCAATACTTCTTATAGGACCCAACAATATTTCTTATATGGTACCTGACAATATTTCTTACAATGCTTATTATACATGGGACCCAACAATGTTTCGTATATGGCACCCAACAATACTTCTAATATAGGACCCAACAATATTTCTTATATGGTACCTGACAATATTTCTTACAATACTTCTTATATGGGACTCAACAGTATTTCTTATATGGGACCCAACAATATTACTTACATGAGACCCGAAAATTAGTGTAAACATGTTTATTTCTTATATGGGACCCTACTATGTTTATTACTTGTAAGAGGCCCAACAATTCTTATTACATGTATTTAGGCAGAAATATTGCAATAATAAACATTGTAAACAACCTAATAAATAAATATTCTGCCCATTGGGAATTGGCAAAAATGACTTCGCAAACTGGAAATCTGAAATTGGAAATTCTGCAATCTGGTACAAAGATGGCGAAGATCACAGCTTAATTGCTTTATTCGTCCATTTAACAGATTTTAATGGCATAGAGGTTAAACGACTTTCGACAGCTCATTGGTGTTAATCTGTTGTGTAATGTCAATAAAGGTGTGAAAAACTCGCAAGTCATGTTTATAACATGTATTCCCTATCAGAGCAGTATGTGTAAGAAAAATAAATGAAATAATCCAGGCAATTTATTTCATGCTTATGCAGTGCAACTGTTAACAGATATTCACTTTCATTTTAACCCATTATCAGAAAGTACCACTCAAAATGTGCAGCTCCATGAAAAACACATACATGCCAAATATGAAGTAGCTTTCTTCAATATAGCAAAAGTGATTGAAAAATGTTAAAGTTGGCAGAAACAGACCAACAGGGGAAAATCCAAATGTCCCCCACTATAGTGAATGGGAACATAAAAAATAAAATGGGCTGGGTGGTGGTGGGGGGGAGGGGGGTATAGTGTAAGGGTGTGGTGGTCATTTATAAGGTGGGGGGAGTCTATTGTGGTATGTCAGTTAAGAGTTGTTTTGTCAAATTATCAGTCAAATCTAATCATAAATAAAGAAGTTATGGCAATTTTAGCAAAATTAAATAATTTGACCTTGAGAGTCAAGGTCATTCAAAGGTCAAGGTAAAATTCAACTTGCCAGGTACAGTACCCTCATGATAGCATGAAAGTATTTGAAGTTTAGAATCAATAACCTTGATACATTAGAAGTAAAATGGATCTAAACACAAAATTCACATAACCAAATCTTCAATTTTCTAAGTATGAAGGGCCCATAATTCCGTCAGAATGCCAGTCAGAGTTGCATGACTTTGCCTGCACAGTCCCCTTATGATAGTTAATAAGTGTTGCAAGTATGAAAGCAATAGCTTTGATACTTACGGAATAAAGTGGACCTAAACACAAAACTTAACCAAATTTTCAATTTTCTAAGTATAAAAAGGGCACATAATTCTGTCAAAATGCACGCAAGAGTTATCTAACTTTGCCTGCCCAGTCCCCTCTTGATAGTTAGTAAGTGTACCAAGTTTGAATGCAAAAGCATTGATACTTAATGAGAAAAGTGGACCTAAATCAGCGGGTTTTCAGCACTGTCTGCGCCTCCGGAAAACGGAGGCACTCCCAAAGCAAACGGACCCGATCCCAAACCAAAATATAAAAAAAAAGTCCCAACTTCCAAAAAAAAAATTTTTTTTTTCTTTAAAGAATGAAGTGTCTTATAACTTGTGTGACTAACCAGTGTTTGTTTTGGTAAAAAATATCTGCTATTAGGTTTTGACTGTTCAGTTCTTATCTCAGAGTGTAACTGTAACTAATAAACAAAAATGCAGTACTTGAATAAACGTTGAACACGCCCAATATTGCATCTGTTTATATAAAGAAGACAAAATAACAAATAAAAACAAATTTATTTGTTAAACTACTGAATTATTTAAGCATGATATATTCACTATTTTTTCCCAAATGAGCTGTTTAATCGAAGCAAAATTTCCCAAAATGGCCAATTGTGTCGATAAAAAATTCCCAATTTGGTCAGACTCCTTTTCCCAAAATAGGCAGAAAAACCCCTGTAAATGCAAAACTTAATCGGACGCCTACGCCAAGGTGATGACAATAGCTCATAATTTTTTTTCAAAAATAGATGAGCTAAAAATGAAAACATGCAAACTAACATGAAAATTAAATCTTAACAAGCAGGCTGTAATGATACCTTTGAATTTGATTTTGCCATTCACTGGATAATTCAAGTATCATATACATGTTTGCCCTAGGTGGCAGACCATTTAAAGCGGGTATATACGATCTTGTCAAATATTTATTAATTAATATAAAATGTGCAAAAAACTTATTATACATATATTTCAATATAAACTAAAATACAAGTAAAGAAGAACATTTGTCGGAAAATGCGAAATAAGCAGAATATTTAAAATTGAAATCGAAAAAGCCTGTACAGTCGAATTCGCCAGCATGTATATCATGCATGTAAGATGTGAATCTAAATTTAGTTTAACGGTTCATTTTAAATTCCTGCAGCGATATTGATTCATACGACACACGAACACTTACTTAAAAGACGAATGCATCGGTTATTGTAGGAAAATATGTACGAATTATCTTCGTCACAATCAGCTTGGTGCGCAAGTTTGCATTTGCTGCATTTTATGAAATTCATCTTAAATGTATCATTTTTCTTGCATATTGCGTGTTATTATAGCATATTTGTTTCAATATATTACAATTTAACGCATTCAAAAATCGAATATACCCGCTTAAAGTTATGTTGCTTTTTTCCTAAGAGATGTACATGAATATGTGTGCCAACTATCATTTGCATACTTTTGACAGTATTGAAATTATCATAACTATTTATCAGCCTTGAAAAAAACTGACAACCATGATGCGAAGTTGGCCATAAAAACTTATTTTCTTTGAACGTTCTGCTAAATTGTATTTCACAAGATTGGCTTACTCAATAATTAGACAATTTAAACAAGAATATTTACCTACTTACTTCCCAATATTACCATTCAAAGTATCATTACATCCATTCAAAACTGTGAACTAAACATACCATTGGCTTTCTTTTCCTACAAATTATTGCAAAAGTAACTTAATATTGATTTTATAAAAGGTACCAGATAACACAAGACTAAACAAAAGGTCCAACAAGATGTGTTTGTGAAACACAATGTCCCCCTATATGACGTTTGACCTTGAAGGATGACCTTGACCCTTCACCACTCAAAATGTGCAGCTTCATGAGATACACATGCATGCCAAATATGAAGTTGCTATCTTCAATATAGCAAAAGTTATTGCAAAATGTTAAAGTTGGCGCAAACCAACCAGCAGACCAACCAACCAACCAACAGACCAACAGACAGGGCAAAAACAATATGTCCCCCACTACTATAGTGGGGGACATAAAAAAGCCCAATATTGCTCAACAGCTATAATAAAGATTGCTGAACTCTTATTGATTTGTGGGGTTGATTAACTTGGAACATAAGATGAATCTGATAGCTCATTAATTTTTGTAAAAGATGTGATCTCCAAGGAAGGAGCAAATTTAACCAAAGGGGCATTATTTAAACAATCCTGATAGTGGACCAATTAGAGACGCTAGATACCAAATACAAATGTATAAATGCTCTTTCCTTTTTGTTACAGGGAAAAAATAAGAATGTGGCGTCTCATCAGGATCCAAACTGTTTGCTATTCTAATAATATTCTATGAAAAAAACTCGAAGAAAATGCTAATTTTTGAAATTCAGCAGATGAATTAGAGCAGGAGACACATTTCCCAGCATGCAAAGGGTTAACAGCTGTTTTTGAGGATACAATTATGTTAGCGAAAAGCCATAAGCTGTTTGATGACAAAAGTTATGTTAGTAGTTTGACATCCATTCATGTGTGCTTCTTCATGATAATGGCATCATCTATTTATTAAATATGATGTATATGATATAACTAACCTTCCATGGTAGATCAGACACACTATAGTCATAAAGAAGCTCCTCTCCTGTCTGAATGTCTCTTTGAGCAAATAAGCATAGGTATGGTTTTTGTGTGTTCATTTTCAGCACAAAATAATTGTAGATGTCACTATCTATTAATGTAGGAAAGTCCATTAAGTCACTACTCAAAAATACGTAATAGCCAATATGGCGGCGCCCATATTATCGATTCTGGGATTGTCTATATTGCGGAGGATACTGGCAGTGGTCAATGTATAGTGATTGAGCATGCCTGTATTTACGTCATCGTCCAAGATGGTGGCAAGCAGAAAAGAAATTACGATGAACGGCAAAATGATAAATAACATTCGAATTAACAACGGATACCATATGGTTATAAGGAAATAATTTAATGGGTGTGTCAATTAACGCTCAAGACTAATTTTGAGATTAAAACAACACATATTTAGTAGAAATCTGCACAGTGAATGTGTGTCACTGAAACCAGTGTTAGAAAATTGCAGTTCAGTCTACTAGCAATATATTTTAATTATATGGGTCTCAACATTAGTCATTAAGTGTAAACATGTCTACTTCTAATAAAGGGCCAGGCCCAACAATTTTCATTACTTATATGGATACCTAAAGTGTTAGTTATACATTTAATGTTAATTAAATTATAAGGGACCCTAGAATGTCAACTTGTATCTTTTATGTTGGACCCAACGATGCTTTTTACGTATATGGGACCCAACAATGTTTCTTATATGAGATCAAACAATATTTCTTACAATACTTTTTATATATGGGACCCAACAATGTTTCTTATATGGGACCCAACAATACTTCTTATATAGGACCCAACAATATTTCTTATATAATATGGTACCTGACAATATTTCTTGAAAAATTTCTTAAATATGGGACCCAACAATGTTTCTTATACGGGACCCAACAATACTTCTTATATAGGACCCAACAATATTTCTTATATGGTACCTGACAATATACCTTATATGGGACCCCACAATATTACTTATATGGGACCCAACAGTATTTCATATATGAGACTCAACAATATGACTTATATGAAATCTGAAAATTAGTGTCAACATGTTTATTTCTTATATGGGACCCTACAATTTTTATAACTGATAAGAGGCCCAACAATGTTTATAACATGTATTTTGGCAGAGGAAGAAGTATTGCAATATTGCAATATCATCTGTTTACCACCACTGTTTCCCTTTGAAAGAAAGGAAGTATCTGAAGAGAAGGGGAATTGGAAGCTTGGTATTAGTTTATAGCCGTGTGGATACATAATTATGGCTGAATGTTACTGCTTCTGTTACTGATTATCATAAAAGGTTTAAAGCAACAATCAATATTCCATTAAAAATTTCCTGTGTATTTTGGCAAAGAAATATTAATCTTAGTCCTTTACAGAAGACACAGAGGGAAAGTTTTGAAAAAAAATCGGTTAAAAAATAATACAATATAAAGAAGTGAAACTCCAGCTGCTGGAGCAGTATTGAATTTTCATTAAAAACAATTAGTAGGTCCTTTATTTAAGGCAAGTGACCGATTGCCCAAACAGTACAAAACAGCACAATACAGCACAATACAAACCAACATAAACACAAAATATGAATAAAGCTGGGGTCACCGCCTTGGAACGGTCAATGCAAAGCATTGGGGGTTTAAACCTGGTTATAGAGCGCTCAACCTCACACTTGGCCCAGCAATATTCATAATACATTTAAGTGTAAATAAAATTTAACGTCATAGCATTGTTACTCAAATTAAACAATAATAAAAGGGAATTAAAACGCATTCAATTTAATTGCTATTTAATTACTCAATTGCATTGAAGATACAAGAGTAACAGAATTACAACTTTTTGACGAACGATCAAATAAAACTATTAACAATTGTCAACTACATTCCTTCTTTATAGAAAAGATTTGAGAATATAGAATCATAGAGTTAATATCTCAGATAATCATCGCGCAAATACAGGAAGAAGCAGCAATAATGGGTGTGAAAATTCCATATTACATAGCTTGGTTGTTTATGTGACTGCTAAACAAATTACAAGGCATTTTTCATGAACAATTCCAGGGAACAGTTAAGCATTTGAAACTTGAAATGTTTTATTTTATTCATAAACCCATGTGGGACAGACAGACAGACACAGTGATTGCAGTATAGCTCCAATCACTTGTGGTAGGGGAAAGCCATATAAAAAAGCTACAGCTTTTAAGTGGAGCAAATAATGGTTATTACATGTAATTAACCTTCGGTTTATGACAATTTATTGCAATTTTCCCCCAAAAGTGCCCGTCACATGGTATTTTTCCCCTTTTGAAAGGTATCCCGTATCCCAGAGTCAATTGTTTGTTTGCTTAAAGGATTTGATGCCCATTTTATTTGTTCAAACATATAAAGGCAAAAACATGTAGTGCCAGCTGAAATTGAAATTAACAAACAAGATTAAATGACTTAAGGTCAAGGTCAAGGCTACAAAGAGGAATCTTAAATGATGCACAGTACCAACTCCAGGGATTTTCTTAACTCTTTCAGTGCTGGAACTGAATTTTGAAGGCCTTTGCAAACAGTTTGGATCCAGATGAGACGCCACAGAATGTGGCGTCTCATCAGGATCCAAACTGTTTGCTATTCTTATAGTATTCTTTGAAAAAATTCAAAGAAAACGCTAATTTGAGAAATTCAGCAGACAACATTTTAGTAGACGACAAATTTCCCAGCATGCAAAGGTTTAAGAACTTGACTTCCACTTGCACAGATCCTAGGCCCAAGCGTTCTTGAGTTATAATAATCATCCGGAAACCACCTGGTGGACGGACCGACAGACCGACATGTGCAAAGCAATATACCCCCTCTTCTTTGAAGGGGGGCATAAAAATCAGTTACTTGTTTTATTTCTGCATAAACAAACTGTTGAGTGAAACATCTATCAGACATGAAAATCATGCAAGATTAATACATGGCTCTATATCTAACATAAATGATATTTAAATTTTCATAATATTTAATGATTAATCAAATAACTGTAGAGAATGAAATTTTGAAAGGCCTTATTACTCACTTAATGTCATAAAGACTAGTCACTTTAGGGAGAAGTTCTGCAAAATCTCAAACAGAAGAAGGAATAACGTTGGTCCAGTTCTTTAAGATTATTAAATTGTGTTTTGGAAACAGTCAATCTTTAGAAAATTGAAAACAGTTTAGACAAATGATCGTTGTTGGCAATGTTATTGAAACGACCATACTATTGACTGCTAGCCGCTGACAATCGAACTGGACGGGGCTTTATAATCAATAATCGAGGTGACTGCCAACAGCTGTTGTGCTGGAATGTATTTGAAACTCTGACCTTTGGGCAAAAGAATTTGGTTGAATTTAGATTGATCAGGTTTAATGCCTTCTTGAACCCAAATTAAGGTCATTTTGCAAGTGGTCAGGACATGAACCAGCTTTCCTACTTCTTGTGACCAGTATTAGCCAACCACAAGTGACCCACTTCTTCCCAACTTGATTCAGAGGTTGGGGAAGAATGACCTACAAATACAATGTTACAATGTTCGGGAACCAATCTCTATGAAGAAACTTTATCCTACCCCCAGATTCAAACCTAAAAATTGACAGTCTGGCGCTCTATCAACTGAGCCATCAACTCAGCTAGCTGGGCAGGCCCAAAACATTTTGGATTAAAAAAATCAATGCACAGAAAGCAGAAAGCATACTTCATTTTTAGCATATGATCATATAACCGGACATTACCTAACTTTTGGTTCCTAAACATCAGTAAATTACAGACTGCGCATTGCGATAAATAGTTGATATTTTAGATGATATTTAATATATAGCATCTTCAAGGTCTGTTCTTTAAAACGCACTGATTGAGTCGTAATGGGAAAGACTCTTTGTCAAACATTTCGGTATGTTTTGCTGACATTTATATACAATTTTGTTGATTTCTGTCTCGTTTCCAAATCGAGGTTAAACATTGTTCGCGGCCACATGCTAGTATAACTATGTTGGCAAGCAAGAAGTTTAAGCATTAATTTTAAGGCCATTTAGTAGTCCTGCCTGCAAAAGTCCATTTCAGTTTTGATTCGTGTTTAAAGATTTTGCAGCACCTTAAATGAAATAAAGAATAAGGACAATAACAGATCAAGCGTGATAATATGCGTATTGCTAATATATTATATTAAAATATATGAAAATCTTGTTGATTCTTACAATAAATGACATCAATCTTATAGTTTTATTTATGATCCATGTTTAATATCGATGATTATATATGATTCAAATAATTTCATGGTTTTTAACACGCCCATATCTTTCTGATCTATTTAGGATTTTCATCAGATATTTCACACAAGAATACAAGATCACATATAGAAAACAATCAATAACAATAACAAAAACATGAATATTATTTATAACTGGCAATATAACTTGGTCCTTGTAAACAACAAAGTTCATGTTTCGACAGTTTAAATAATATGTTAAATGCCCCCCTCCTTGAGTGGTTTTGATCATGTGATCCGTTATAGCTACAACTGATCCGTTAATGCATGAATTCTGCGGCGAAAAAAAGGTAACACAAATACATTTTGGATTTGACAAGGCGGACAGTCGCTCCAACATTATTTTGCCAACCCGGCTAACATCTATAATTAACAGACAATTAAATTTGCCAACTTTTTAACAGAAAGCCAATTTAACATGAGCGGATCAATGTGATTTTAATAAATCAATTTACTTATTAAGAAACTATGTTACAGTTGGTCGATTCTTTAAATGTAATTTAGCAATCTGTGAAAACAATATGTATATATTGTAATGTCAATATTACGCCAATAATTTACTACCAACATGGAACTTCTAACAAACAAACGCAGTCAGTCTGTGCTATGCTTAGAGGGTCACTCGTACTCAAAGAAGCACATGTCTAAGTCAACCATATGATGGTTATGCAGTAAATCGAACATGTCTGTACAGTCGAATTTGCCTGCATGTTGCATTTTATGAATTTCGTCTTCAATGTATAATTTTTCTGGTATAACATTCTATCAATATATAACAATTTAATTCTTTGCTATTATATAAATATAATCGGTGATAAAACGCGTAAGAAAGAAGACGGTGAGCCACTGACAGACACAAAAGACCTTTTGTTTGGATGTTTTTTCGTTTGTGTATTTTGTGTATATATATGTTTATAAATGTCATATAAATGTCATATCATAAAAACAAATGAAATTAAGAACAACATATTTGCGGTTTTTATGTTTATCCCATTCGCAAAATGGCACTTACATGTATTCCAATAAATGTAATGTAGGAAATGTAATGTTTTGAATTGGCTAACTGTCAACAAGTTGGCAAAATTAATTGTCGGTTAATTATAGGTGTAAGTCTTTGATAGGCATATAGAACGTTTTGCCGTTGAATAAAAATAATGTAGGAGCGACTGTCCGGGTTGACAAAATTATGTAGAAGCGATTGTCCGAGTTGGCAAAATAATATAGGAGCTACTGTCCGCCCTATCAAAACATTGTAGGAGCGAATGTCCGCCCTGTCAAATTTAGCGTTAGCTAAAGAAACTTCAGCGTACAGTTTATATAGTATTGACATATCTGTACGCTGAAGTCAACCCTGTATCGAAAGTCAACCAGAGTGGTGACAGATTTATGTCACGCTATAAATCAAAGACAGTATGTTTTCTTGGATACATTCCTTCATATATTGGTGAATGAATATAAATTACTGCATCGGGGCATATTTTAAGATTCAAATGTTTCAAATGCATCTTACAATAGATGAAAATAACTCTCATCAGCCTGAAAGTCATAATTTTGCACCATTGTCGCTTTGTCATGTGACGAGTTTTCATTTGGATACTTTCGGATCGACCTTGACATTTTTTGCTGGAATTGTAAACATTACTTTCGTTTTCTGAAATCTATTATTTGTGATTAACAAGTTACGTCTGGTGGATTTAAACACTGATTTCAAAGTGAATTTGGTAATTTTGAATATTTTGTACATTGATTTTGTATTTACACTACAATTTGTTTACAAAACAAGCAAGAATAATTATAAAAAAAACGGGAAATGTCTTTCTGAATTTGTAAACAATTGAGCACATGGTTTGTTACTAAAAATAGAAATAACATCATATGACCGTGAAATCTCGGGAGATTCGCATTTCAATCATGTGTGTCACGTCACTGTTTTTCTCGATAGACCAGTTGAATGTTATTGTTTACATTCGGGATTTTCCGCGCATGCGCACTGGCTGGTTGGCAAAAAACACTGGTTACAGTAACGTAAAACATGTATACATGTCGTTTGTTTAGTCAATAAAACGATACAAAAATCCGAAATAAACATAAAAACTCTTAAATAATAGTGCAAAAATATAATATTTAGTACCAATAAATGTATTTTCATAAATATAATTACCTCTGTATAAAAATACATATTAATAATATTAATACATCAGACTAAAAACTGGCAATCCAACAAAACAAAACAATAAATATTCTTTCATATTTTTTGTGATTGTAAGATTTTGGTAAATTATATTTCAAAGATAATAACACATACATTAATTTGATTATAATTATAAGTGGTGCAGATATTGTTATTGTTCATAAGCGAACGAAGGTGCAAGAGGGGCATTTAATCAATTATAAAACGAAGCCCTAAAAGCGGAATACATTACAATTTATAAACATTGTAGTAATTTTATTTTACATGGAATGAATTACCGTTTCGTTTCCATCGAATGACAATATCATAAAGTTTAGCATACATATGAAAAACAAGAACTGCATATTAAGCAAATTAAACTGTCTTTGCATGCACTCTCTTTACTGGTGGTAAGGAGTGATAACAATCTAGCATTTTATGATAAATATATCTATATATTAATTTATTTTACGCAAGTATTTTTTACCCTTTTGTTGTTTGCTTGTTTTCATGTCATTTCATACACTACAGAAACGTACAATCTTAACATGAATAGCCGAGTTTACATTTGCCGGTACTCGTTAAATACGTTAATTGTGTAGCAATGAAATTGCACAATATTTTTAATTTATAGTTATTAACACTCTATTATTATGATTAAACAGGCTAATATATACATACACTAATTCCTGTTAATCCATTTCGGACAAATATCTTCATTTTTTAATATGTTCAAATATTTTATTAAAGCAACTGTTTCGTATTTTGGCTTTACAATTTTGCTTAGATGATCGCTCAATATGCCAAGAGATGACATGGAGGTATCATAAATGATGTTTAATGACCAGACACTTGTATGCCACATGTGGTTTATGCAGTGGCCAAGAATAGGTCCCTGGATTTATCACACCATGTGTTCTTTGTAATTGTTTGGACAGTATCCGATCATAACGAGATAATCGCTTTATGATGAACAAAAGTGCAATAAAACACCGGGTTAAAAACGCTGAAACAAAGAGTGTCAAAATTGGTGTGAATAATTAAATAAAAACAATTACATTTATCAAGAGAATTTATTTAATGTGTAACAAGGCAAGTTTTTACAGGCATGTTCAAATCAGTTACTATATGTTGCGTACATAAAGTCGATCTATTTGCTGTTTGTTTACATCCTTATTTTTGTTCGTTCATTAAATTTGTTTTATTCTGAAAAAATTTCAATATCAGAGAATTTTTTATCTAAAAAATGGTCGCGAAGATGTGCCAAGTAGAGATTTTTATGGTAACTGCATACCGTGCTCGTATATTGTGTTCCACTCCAGATTTCGTTTATAGTAAAAACAAATAATAACAACAATATAATCGTTCCAAAAATGCATTTCCTTGCACGCTTATGTTTAATTCAGACATAGTTAGTAAAATTATATTTGATATAGTGCATGATTATCAATAAAAACGATTATTATTTCAACTTTCTCTATAAGCGCTTATATGAATTTCACCTCTTTTTGCCAACCAGTGGGCGGAGTGTAATATTTGCAGGTGCGCGTGACTTCACTCGTCAACTGGTCTATATGTTAGAGCAGAAAAGATAAATGTTAAATGTTTAAGATAGTATTTTGTAAAAAAACATATCAGTTAAATGTGAAAAATGTCAATCTTTCCAATAAAGACATAAAGTAGCTGATTTGGGCCAATAACTGCTTTTACAAGCTGTTTTGGAGCGGTCTTTGTTAACTGTCAACTTTTCGTATATTCCTGGTTGACTTTCCTACTGGGGTTGGTCCATAACTTTAATGTTGCGCCATTCAAAATTCATAGAAAGCGAATTTTAAAGTTATTGAAGCCAGAACTAATTTAGCGTAGGAGCGATTGTTTGTGGGAGCGTTTGTCTGGAAACCTTATCAAACTGATGTAAAAGAAGTCTTAAACCATTTATTGCTTTTCCCCAGAACAACTTTATTACGCTACTGATCCGGTAATAGTAACATGACTGTACCACTAAGGCTAGTCCAACTGTCTTGTGTGGTTAAAGATTCTGTTCTTTTATAATTTATTTCCCCAGTCTAACCATTGCAGTCAGCCTAAAACATATATTGAACTTGTATCGCATGGAAATGATCTAATGCTACAATCATGCTTGCTTTCATGAATGTCACTATATCTGCATTAAATGCAGATTATAGGTTACATTTGTTTGTTTGCGGTAACAAGGTTGTCACCTAAATTCGTGCCACGGCTTTACATGTTTGAAATATGTTTTCATTGTCAGCAAACGTTTCAGAAACTGTGTCCTAATTATTGGTTGCAGTTTCAGTTTAAATTCAGTCATTTGCAGAATAATTTTAATAACCAAAAATATAAATAAACCTAATAAATATTATCGCCACTTACCTTTTTAAGTTTAACCGCGAAAATTGGCAATTTTTATTACAGAGTTGTCGTTCGTTGCTATGCTGGTTCCCGGTAAATCACTGCGCCGAGGTTGGTCAATCTCATACGCAGTGGCCTCCCTTATTCTAGAAAAAGACATTAATGATTGGCGAATGCCCAAGGGAAGTAACTGCTGTGTGGAGTTTGACCTAATGTGTGCTAATGGGAGATATAGGCCCGACAATTCGAGTAAAATTACATATGCAAATTTGAATTTAAAAATAGTCATGAGTATGTTAAGCAGCCTTTTTTTAAGTGGGTCTTCAACTGTCGGGTCCAAGAGCCCGATAATCGACTTTGGGACCCGACAATCGACTAAAGACCCAACAATACGGCCGTAAAATGGACGTTTGACCCACCATTTTACCCAATCTGAAACTATATATATATATATATATATATATTTATATATATGAAAATCCCAAACAGTCTGTCCGATTCTGTTTGCTAAAATTCATATGTCATCAAATCGATTACACAGTGCACATGCTAACACATCCTAATTACAGTCTTATCTCGATTGGGTGTTGCAGTCTCTTAACAGGTCAGGACCAGTTTATTGCAAGTCAGCTTACTAGTATCAGAATATGACCCCAAGCAGCGAAGATTCGCGCGGTTGTGTATGAGTCCTGCGTGAATATCAATCGATAATTTCACTGGCTTATACCTTGCACACCAATCGGTCCGTAATGTGTACTCGTCCACGATAAAATCGTTGACAGTTACTTCGGAGATGAAAACCTCGATGTTATCCTCGTGGACATTTTGCATTTCATGCATGATACAGTAAACTTTCATATAAACAAAAGAGAAAATCGGATATGCTGCAATAATTGTGGGCGGACCTTATACACTGAAAGCACGCGCTGTAACAAAACATGCCGATACATTTTCCACCAGCGTAATAATCCGGCAATAAATGAATGAAACTCGTAGATCTGATCGATAGAACAGCCGTAAGTTATTTTTATGGGCGGAACTTCACATAAAATAGTACACAAGAAAAATAATATACATTGTATAAATCTTTAGTAACAATTGTGAAAGAATCGAAATAAATCATGTACTTTATTGTTTGTTGTTGAATAACCCACGACCGGAAGTTTATATGCGTGGTTTCAAATAACTCGTGCTTTGCACTCGTGATTTAATCCTTACGCATCTTAACTATCGGCCGTGGGTTATTCTACAACAAACTAAAGGCCTAACGTACACGAATTATTTCTTAATTATTTGGTTTTGTTATTGTCATTAGCCAACCTACGCACATACATTTGTTTGGTTCAGTGCATGTTTGTAAGCTATTATCGAATCGACAACGATATAAAACATCGGTATTGACTCCACAGATTAATAATATCGACAACGATGAAAAAAAGTCAGATAAAACAGTACACGAATCAAAAATGAAATAGCAAATAATAAAAGCAATAGAGAAAACTCGTATGTTCCGTTTAAAAAATTCATAAGGGAATTTTAACGTGTACATTTATTATGGCAAAATCAATGGTATATATTTTAACGTAATTTGTGATGATTTCGGATATAAATTTTCGGACAATTTTTCCCCATTAAAATCCAGACCAATTGATGTTGCGGGAAAATATGATCCCTGTATGTATATATATATATATATATATATATATATATATATATATATATATATATATATATATATATATATATATATATATATATATATATTTTGCAACAGCCAGCCTCAGTTTGTGTGACAAAAATGACTTCAAACTTTAGTACTATGAACTTTGATTCCTCTAAACATTTTCTAAAATTAAAGCTTAATTACATGAAGAACAATACAATTTCGTATCTTGTTTTGATATTAAAAACCTTACTGACTGATATCAACTTGAATGCATTTTTTGTATATTTTATTATTTCTAGCGATTGTAAATGCAAATATCAATGAAAGGTCCATTAACAACAAACTAAAACTAGAGTTGAATCCAAACAATTAGCTCACCATGTAAGGATTTTAAACAAAAGCATGAACTGATTGGATTTAAGATCGGATTATGAACGATCATATAATTTTTTTTTGACTTCGTTTATGACATTCAATTTTAGGAATCAACACTGATACAGAACACAGACAAGATGTATCTAGGATGGTCATTGTTGTAAATCAACACACTGATGGTATGATTATTGGCATTTTTCCATTACACACTCATTGGTTCAGTCTCAGGACACGTTCGTCTTTGATGTGAAGATAAATGAAGTTCACATTATTAATTGCATGCATGCAGGTAACATTATTAATTGCATGCGTGCATGTGTGAACATATTTATCAATGGATGTTTGTTTTGAAAAAAATATAAGGCGATGCAGAGAATTTCTTTGTTCGATATTCATGATTGAAGAAGTTTTTAATGTAACGCTTTTTACACTATTGATAAAGTGCAGATGCCAGATTGTACTGATTCGCAATTTGCAACGCTGAACCCGTTATATAAAAGCAATAACATATCCAACGTGAACTCATTTGTTTAGAAATTCTAATAAAACTTTGCGATTGTCGGTGTTGATACGAATTCAAAATAAGCAATGAGCTTGCAAAGTATGCGGTTGTGATAGATGAAACGGTTTCCTGTTTTGCTGTCATATGCATTCAGAAGAAGATGAGTGCATGTTTGCAACTGACAATATGATATATTGTTATATGCAGTTATGCGCCTTCGATTGCCTTAGTTTCATTAATTGTGGAACAACTTGCGGTATTTTGGCATATGATTTGTATGGTGATTTCCGCGGAGTTCTTTCTGAAATACCTTTTAACTCTGCCTTGTTCTTCCTGAATGATTGGAGTTTTTATGAGTACATTCGTTTACCGACCCTGGGTGTCATATAGCTGAGAGTTTGATTATTGCAAGTGTCCCGTTTAATAATATTGTGAAAGTAAGTCATTGAAAATATGTGAAAGATTGATAACAATGCTCACAGGGATCGAAAACAAAATAATACACATCTAGGAATTCAACCCAATGAATACTGTTACATATGTATCCTTAATATGAGAAGTGTGAGAGACTAAGATTTGCAGGAACCACCTGCCATGGGAGGACATATAAATGGGCGTTGCGTTAATTTCCCATGTCTGCTAGGACCATAAGTTTTTATTTAAATGACAGTTTCACCCGAGCTGCAGCCTCTGCTAGTGTCACTGTTGTTGTTAGAATAATCAGAGACAGGGCATTCCAAGATGAGCAGGGATGCTCCATATAAGGCAAAAGTTATAATTAGATCGGATGTTTAGGGACCATTCTTGAACGTCGATTGATCAGGCCTAGAACTCATGCATATCAATTATTTTAATTTCTATCGCAAGTCGCCCAACTCTTCAGTGTACTTAGAACCTTAAAAAAAGAAAGTTGGTCACTCATGTGCTAGAAGACTCTGAAACTAGTGGGTCTGGCACGACTGTTAATCATTTTTTGGGGACTACAGATAGCAATATGCAGTAAGTAATATTTTGTTACCTCATACTTATCGATAGTATTCCTAATATTTTATCAGTAAATTTTTGATATCTTAATAAGATTAGATTGTTTTGGTAAAGGGCAGGAAAATCACACATACTGTTATATGTTAATTGATTGATTGTATAAGTGTGATCTGTATGAATGTACAATTATGTATTCATAAGATATTGTTTGTATCATGACCTATACAACCTTTGTTAAATCATGTATTTTATATAATGCATGCGTCTGATTGAATGTTGTATTATGTCTAGGTAACTTTGTAATTTGCAGATAACCGACTTAACGTCTTCGAGTCTTAACGTCTTAACATCTTCGTCTTCTGCACGTCATGTAACATCTGTTGGCGTCAATCAATAAAGTGAAGAATTTTATTGTACAAGACACGTGTGTTGCTTTGACTTCTAAGCCCCCAAAAGGTGATCGCGTCAGGAGTTGTGTCTCTATACTCCGTGGCACAGTAATTGCATAATTTAAAGTTACTGCGAAAGGATCTTTACAATTATCGCATAGGAAGAGTTACTGCGTAACCTCAGTTTTTCCTACAAGAAGTATATGAAATAAAAAAAACGGTTTTTATACATATTTTGTGTTGAAAACTCCCACTAGCAATACGAAGTGTGTGTATTATTATGTCTGCTTTTAAAGATTTGTCACTAAGTTATGCATGTCACTTTTCCAGAGTCAACTTACTTTGGCCCCCTGTGACTTCTTTGTGATCACACCTCTTCAATTTCATTAAATTACACGTATTTACAATAGGTTTACTGGTACCTCAGTACGTATACTTTTTCATCTGTAGTTATTATTTCCATTTGTTTGTGAACAACTACGTAAACGGTATTGAAGATACTACATCATCACAAACATATTATATTGATGTAGAGTATTTTTACGGAAGTTCAAGAATCATACCTCCTTTCATTCTATTAAGATACAACTAAACGTTTCAACACATGTTTATTTAAATGTATTGAAATACACGAATCTACTATCATAGGTATGTTTTCTGTATATCAAGCTGATATTATCAGCAGCTAATTGCTACCTAGAATTATCCAGTGATGATTGAATCACGCGTGTCACCTATCACTCACAAGAAGCGATTGACACATTTGAGGACACTTAATCCAAGGTCAATTAATTTAAATAAACTCTTGTTAACGTCTATTGATTAAAATATGTTTAGTTTTGAAAAATATGGTTTTGTTTTCGCAAAAAGCGCGATACTAGACCTTGTCTGAAAAGTAACGTAACAATCCTTACTGCGAGTTCATGAAAATTGAGTCGTTACGTTATTATGAAGGTTTTCACTAGGTTTTATATTTTGGGGTCAGCGTGTCATTTGTATACTGCAAATCAATGAAACGATTGAATACCCATGCACAACATTAAATACTGACTTGGCTAATAGCTTGCAACCTTTATCTGAATATCACATGTTATAGAAAAGGACACCTTGATTTTATTATCCCGCGATCTATAAATTAAATATCTTAAACACAGATACTAATCATACCATAGTAAAACACCCAACGATCCTTAAACAATATATGTGAATAAAGAAAGTTCATATACATTATAAGGAGAGAATTTCCGAATAACCCTGCTAGTATTTCAAACTCAATTAGAAGTCAGTAAACAAGATTGATCACACATAACTTAGAGTCAATAAATATAAGTCTTCACGTAATGATGTTGCACCTCTAGATTTACAATAAACTATTATTAATAATTTTGAAGTTCAAACTAGTATTTATGACAAAGGTGACGATTGTGGTTAATATTGTGTAATTTTTATTTTTTTGAAGGTACTGTCCAACAATCGATACCAATAAATCCATAATAAGCGCATCCCTAGGTGTAAAATAGTTTTATTTTTAAATGCTATATATACTTATTTATTCAACATGTTTTAACACAACTTTTTATGTGTGCAATGCATGTGTGTGTATTGTCTTTATATGATAACTTTATTGTGATATATACGTACATATATGGTTCACAATTATTGTGCAAATTGCGACAATTTTGATACAAATTTACAATATTTCAAATCTAAATGTCAAAGAAGAATAAATTGTATCTTTTAAACATTCTTAACAACAAAGCAACCTGAATTATGTTTGTTTTCATAAGTCTCCGAATGCAAATACCTTGATTTTCAATAAAAATTGTATACACAATTATGCAGCCTCCATTTTGGAAAAAAATGGCCGCCATGTTATTATTGTTGGTGGCTAACGGGTTTTATGGAAAGAGCACATATTAAGGTACATTCATGGAAAAATTTGGTGCTTGCTTACAAGTTTGCAAGATTTTGCTGATAAATGAACCTAAATCTTCAAGCTACATTGACATAGCGGGGATGTAATAATACTTAATTTCGCTTAATTCTAAGTTCAGAAAGTTTTAGCGAGCTATGTTGGTTCTTTGTAGACAATGAACACAAAAATGTTGATACTGACATTCATGGTGCCCTATAGATTGTGAACTCATATATGCGCTGTAAAATGCTACAATCAATAAATACAAATGCACAATCTAATATAAATTGTTCAACAACGTTAGCATTATCAGTGTTCTTGTAATCATTAGGGGATAAGCAAAAAGAACAATTGCCACCTCTTCTGTTTGGTCTGTTTATCGACGATATTGGTGATTATTTGAGTTCTTTTAACATATGTACTTATGATATTTATTTGTGATCTATTGTATTTTATTGTTTTCCGTCGACAGTGCATTTTAAAAATAATCACCGTACTCTATCACATCCATTTATTTAAAAAAAAAGAACATTCTGACAGGCGGGGCTTCAAGATAAATGTCGCTTAAACTAAGGTATGTTCAAATACTTTTATATAAGTCTGTAAGACGTATCCGCAAAGAATCGAAGTTTATATGAGCCGTGCTTCGTGAAAATAAGGTTTAATGCATGTGCCTTAAGTGTCGTCCCAGATTAGCTTGTGCAGTCCGCACAGGCTAATCAGAAACGACACTCTCCGCCTAAGTTGAATTTTTGCTAATAAGAGACTGTCTTGAAACGAAAAATATCATACAAGCGGAAAATGTCGTCCCTTATTAGCCTGTGCTGACTTTACAACCTAATCTTTGGCGACACTATATGCACATGCGTTATAACCCTATTTTCACAGAGCACGGCCCATATAGTTTGGCCATTTTAAAGCAAATGTTTTATATATATATATATTACTGATTGTTCTGTCGCTTATTAGTTGTTTCAAATTCCTTCACATAATGTACGTTTGTGTTTGTTATATTGTATTGTTTCTTTTGCTGTTGCTATATATTTATATAATCTATCGATATGTTTTGTTTGCTATGATTAACTTTCCTTGTGGTAGAATAACCAGAATTGCATAAAATAATTATTTATATAGCCAGAAGCAATCTTACTGCGCACACGTATTTATGATGTAATTGTATTTTTCGAAAAGCATGCATTGCTGATTATGCGAATAAATAACAAGTGAACCGTATTATTAACTTGTATTTTATTTGATCTAATTATCGACGAAACGACAATAAGATCTTTTTTGAAAGAAGGGTCTACAAATATATAGAGAATACTAGGTCAGTGCCGAATAAAGGAAAGTTTATTTTGCGAGGCTTAGAAAATCTGAACCACGAGCCTTGGCGAGTGGTTCAGTTTTTCGTGCCGAGAAAAATACACTTTGCTTTATTCGGCACCGACCTAGTATTCCATTTATCCCATCAATTTTCTTAGTCGTAAATTATTTCTTAAAAATAGAATAGGAAAATCGAACTACACGGAAAATCCCAAAGATATTTTAAGCAAACATTTTTTCATTATTTTAATCGTGCCGAGCCTAATACATTACAAAAAGATCAGTAACTAACCTGTTTTTCTGTTTATCATACCTCTACGTCCCCGATTTTTTAAAAAATAATGAAAAAAAAACACACTCAACAACTGCAGCTTTAGCGTGAAAGAACATGCATTGTGTCGTATGACGTGTTATTAATAACGTCACGAGTACGCGCACTTAATATTTGTAAATAATGTTTTTTTGCTTTTTGAGTTGCATTATGTGTTTAAAATAAATTAAATCTTGGTATCAAATTGTTTGTTTTATTGAATCTGATTCGATTTTACTAAAAATGATTACTTTATAGTTGATTCCGAGTAATATGACCATTCTCCGCCGCGCGTGACAGCTATATTTCAGCACTGCCGAAATAGAGGAAAGTTTATTCCACAGTGGTTTATTTCAACAATGCACGTCTGGTGATGGGATAAAACACCATTTTTATAGTGGATAATACATGTATGCACATGCAGCACAAGCATCATTTATCAAATGTATTTATTTAGTATTGCTAAACCTCGGCTGAAAACCAGAACATCATATTTTATTGCAATGCCCGCTCATATAGCTTAGTTTATAATAATAAAAGCGTTTACAAAATCATTATGTAAACAAATATGCATTAATCATTGCTTATCTTGTTGTCATCATGATTTATTACATCGATGAATGCCTTGTTATGTATTCTACTTCCTTAAAATAAAGCGTCATAATTGCATAACTTTGTTAATAATATATATATGTTCTTTGGCTCTTCTTGCCTCTACAAAAATTCATATAAGCCGTGCTCTGTAAAAAGAGGGTTTACTGCATTTGCGTAAAGTGTCGCACAGGCTAATCAGGGACGACATTTTCCGCCTCAACTGGATTTTTGCTTAAACAATACTCTATGTAAACGAAACATGATATAAAACTGAAAGTTTATTCACTGATTAGCCTGTGATGACTGCACAGGCTAAAATAAGACGACACTTTTCGCACATGCATTTAACCCCCTTTTTACAGATCACGGTTCATATGAATTCTGATAGCTACTGATTTCTGACGAATTCCGATCACATATAATTCCCAAAAAACATTGCCATATGTAGGCGAATACAAAATAGTGCATGGAGCCTGTTGGTTTGATATAATGTCACCCTAAGCTTATGAGACAAATTATTTATGGATCACCTCCGTAGAGCTGACTAGTGGACTCTCCCATCCTTCTAAATTGAAACAATTCATTAAAAA
This sequence comes from Dreissena polymorpha, assembly GCF_020536995.1. Taxonomy (NCBI): domain Eukaryota; kingdom Metazoa; phylum Mollusca; class Bivalvia; order Myida; family Dreissenidae; genus Dreissena; species Dreissena polymorpha. The sequence continues at coordinate 56,631,996 of NC_068364.1, read as the reverse complement.
AAAAGAGATTTCTAGAATACTTATTTCTATACTTAGAATATTTCTTACAGAAGTTCTTTTAAGCAAACAACGTAGACCCAGATAAGACGCCGCATCATGCGGCGTCTGATCTGGGTCTATGGGTCTACGCTGTTTGCCAAGGCCTTTTTCTAGACGCTAGGCATAATTGGGCTAATAAGAAGTGTTGGTGGTCCGACGTGTATGTTGAACGAAACATCGTCAAATGAACAAGAACAATGGCCTAGTATCACGAACATACATAAGTCGATATTTTGACTCAACTTTGAGATTTCGCTCAACTTTTGAGATGAGTGTAAACACCTTGCACAAGTTGGTGATCACGAAACGTTTTTGAGTACTGAGTCAGACTCATCTTTGAGTTTGAGCAAAAATAATTGAGCCAGCGTTCTACCTGTCTCAAGTTATAAAGCAGTACTCAAACATGGCCGCTTTTGTTGAACGCATTCAACGTCTACGAGGACGTTAGCCGATTTAACGCGTTTTTGAGGACAGCAGCAACCATTATGAAAACGTAAGCGATATATATATCGATTTCAATCGGAAACTATTTATTTATTTCATTGTTGGATTGCTGATTAATGAATTTATGACGCACCGACTCATCGTTTATTGCCGATGCAATATTTGTTGTCAGTTTTGATAGTAAATAGGGCAAAGAAACCTTTGTTTTACACCATTATAATTGCTAAATTGCATTGATTTTCAAATGACAAAAAGGTAGAATTTAACCCCAAAACGTATAGAGTAGTTTCCCTTTGTTAACATAGCCTTTAACAACACATGCCTTGGTTAAATTTAGCAAAACATTTTAACGATGAATGTTTTAATACTGTATAAATACAATCTTACAATAATGAGTAAGTTTTATCTTAAATTCTGGTGTTTCTTTATATATTATTTATGTTTACTCATTCTAATATTGCCAACGAGTATTTATCGATGTAAATAAATAAAGACTGATTCACCCCACCCGCTTATGTTGAACGTGTAATACTTAAGGTTACAGTATACTAAATACTTTTGGTGTTGAATGCTATACCCTCAAAAACGAAATCGTCAGTTATTTGAAGACACAATTCTCTGTATGGGCACTTGCCATGACTTTATTTTTGAACATGTCTGTGTGCATGTGGTAGGGAAAACATGGATGCATTCTAGAAATTCACTGTTTTGCTTTAGGTTGGAGACGGTATACATGTAGCACCAGAAAGGCCGTTTACCAAGAAGGCCTTCTCAAAAAGGCTGCACAAAAAAGGCCGCATAAGTGAACCAAAAAGGCGTTGGCGGGAAACCATCATCAACTGGAGATAAGCCGGTAAAAAGATGGCCATCAAACAGTGGCCGTTGATTCGCGTTGAGTTCTTTCTTACATACCACATAACCTATGTTTTTTTATTGTCATTGTGAAGCAAATACAATAATCTGTGTTATTATTCCTTTTGTATCCATTCATAAAATTAATGATAACATCATGTTCATGAAAATGAATGTGACATCAAAATACTGCTTGTGTTTGCTATTTTCAACAAGTTTATAGTATGGGTGAGTAAAGTATATATATAGCTAGTATGTTGTGTATTTACTATAAAGATTGTCACTTGTGCTTATTTGTATAATTGACTAGCTTGAATGTTTCATTTGTGGTAATATCATAGCAATAAATGTCAGTACATTCACATTGAATCATTTTTATAATTTGAAATTGAAAATGATCAAGCCTCATACATGCTCAATTGGTCATTGTCGGCTTGGGTACTACTGAAATGTACCTGGGGTACTTTTAAGCATACTTAAATGTACCCCGGGTATGGAAAATATACTAAAATGTACCGGGCCTATTTATACTATACCCGAGTTTTATTCCCGCCAAAAATCAGGCAAAAACAATCTCTTTCAACAAACTCTGCCGAACTTGCATTTTTGAGTGGGAGTTTCTATAATATTGAGGCCCTTCTATAGAATATTGACATAAATACAAACATTATTAATTTGAAAAAAAATGCCGACAATGATCAATTAAGCTTTATAATTCCTGGGTATGTTTCAGTATATTTTCTGTACCCTGGGTACATTTAAGTATACTTGATTGTACCTGGATTACATGTAAGTAGTACCTGAGTCGACAATGACAAATCGATCCTCATTTAGATCTTAACCTACGCTAAAACTACAAGATTTCGAATAGACTTCCATGTTAAAGCTTTATTATTTAGAATAATCTTTAGCTGTATAAACAAAATTGGGTTAATGTCCATTACATTATATTTATTTTCTTTCCAATTGTTATACTCAGTTGAATAAAAATGTACTGGTATTGATATTTTCAGATTTCCACAAGAACCAGCTTTTCTGCTTTTGAAGCAGGAATTTTTTGCAGAAAAAGTTGGCTGCCAAAATGTAGTTTGAGCAGTAGACGCGACTGTAATTCTAATTATAAAACCAGCTGAATCTGAAGAAGCTGATGTGTGCAGGAATGGGTTTATTTACATTACTGAGCGGCTGTCATTGATGCCAACATGATGTAAATGTAAATGCAGTGTTATGATTCATCACCTTGTAATAAAATTTGACAGTAAAGCTGAGAAATACCATAACTGATTGAACTAAGCGTAATGCTTATCATCTTTGACATAAAATAATGATTATTGTATGTACATGCACAAATAACATTAACTACCACAAATTGACACCATGAGCACTGTGAAATCAAGCTTCTATTCTGTAATGCTTAAGCAAATGCATTTATCAGTTATGTCTTGAAAAAAAAATTTAAGTAACATTTTATTTCATCTTTATGGTTCATTGATGCTGTGTAAAGATGGCCTAGTGCTACATATGATGCTTTGGTATTTGATAGCAGTGGCTTAAAGATAACGTGTTGCATTAATTAACAAAATAGATCAATTCACAGCAATATCTGAACATATTATTTGAACTCCTAAATATACATTTGTCCTCTTTTTGTGAAAGTAGTTGTTCCAGTGTATTTAAATAGCATTGCGCATAAATGGCTAATACAGACACAAATAACGTGCTTCATAGACTATTGACAATTTTTATAAATGAACATACAGTATAACTTTATATTGACCCCAAATAAACCTCGGTGGAAACAGCACAATTTTGTCAATTTAAATGTAGAAAATAGTTTTTGATTTTTTAAGGAGGGCAATTTTTTAGAATCTTAGTGCTATGTTAGTTAAAGAAAGACGTGTGATTTTTTTAGATGTCTGCATTGCACTGGTGGATGCCTGCCTTTCCAAGCCAAATGAGTGCTGTGAAACAGCAAAAATTTGCATGCGTCTGCACAACCTGTGCTTGGAATTATTCATTCTGCTGATAGAGGTAGAAGTTATGATCCTGCGGTTACAAACAACGCACCAGTAAAGAGAGCAGCAGTCAATAAGAGGCAGCAGCTGATCGAACTGTTTACTTGAAAATGTCATAAAGTGATAGTTATATATAGCATCTGGCACGAGTAGTCATATCATACCATATGTTATTAAACTCGTCCAGGAATTTTGTTAGTAAGCTCACCTTTTATGAAATGACGAGCGTCAGATTTGTTTTATCACTTGCTTTTTAATGAGCAAATTAAATAAATATTTACGCAAACATAATGATAAATCCCGAATGTTGTTTACATTTCGTGACGTCATTTGACGTTGCAACGTCATTTTAGCAAAATAACAAAATGCGATTGGTCAATCAAACACAAACTTAGCCAATGAAAACACTTAAAAAGAATACAACACACGTGTAAGATAACAATATTTGTAATGGTTCTATTACATGGAAAACAGGGTATGGCATGTGATAAAAATATTTAAAGTGATATATTGCCGTAAATTTTATATTCTCCAAATAAGAAGAGCTATATTACACGCCCAAATATCAGTTTTTGCTTCCTCATGCTTTAGCTCCAGTAAACATCCAATACCGGGATATAAGTTTGTGAAAGAAAGTGTTATTAAATATTCTTCATAATTATCCGAGCTGCAGAAAAGAAGGTACTTCTCCCTATTAACGTTTTTTTCAAGTGATTTTTCTTTGCAAACTGACCATTGGCTCTAATGGGTATTGGAGATCAGTACTGAGAATTCTCAAAGTTACATTAACACGAAGGCTTTCAAATGTATGTTTATTAAATTATAGAGTGTAGAGTATATAAACATGGATATTATTGTCATATTAGAAACTTGGTAAATAAACAATTACATATATTAGCTAAATGTTATAATTCCTGTACTGAAAGATATCCTTGATATATTGCTTTGATAAAGAATCAAGTCTTTAGTTACCCTAAAAACTATTATTAATGTTAAAACTGTTATTGACTGGTGCAATTTGTTAAGTAATTTTATAAACATATGATTATAACATTTAGTTGTTGTTATGCCCCCCCGCCCCTCCTGATCGAATGATCGGGGGTATATTGTTTTTGGCCTGTCTGTCATTCTGTCCAAAAACTTTAACCTTGGTTAAAGTTTGATAACTTTTGCAATATTGAAGATAGCAACTTCATATTTGGCATGCATGTGTATCTCATTGAGCTGAACATTTTGAGTGGTGAAAGGTCAAGGTCATCATTCAAGGTCAAAAGTAAACAACAGGGCCTGAAAGGCCCAAAGTCGCTCACCTGAGATAACAAGATATTATTGGGACAAATCTTCTGACCAAGTTTCACGAAGATCGGAAAATAAATGTGGCCTCTAGAGTGTTAACAAGGTTTTACTATAGCCATATAAGAAAAATGCCCCGCCCCCTGGCGGCCATGTTTTTCAACCAACCGGCATCATTTTCGAACTTGTCCAAGATATTATTGGGATGAATCTTCTGACCAAGTTTTATGAAGATCAGACAATAAATAAGGCCTCTAGAGTGTTAACAAGATTTTACTATAGTCATATTTATCCCACTTTTACAGCGAAATCGGTTGATTAAAGCCCCGTTGATTAAATTTCATCTATAATCAACGGCAAGGCTATAATCAATGGCACGACATGACGTCATCAACTGCCGAACCGGGACTACTTTTTCCCACGCACCTCGTCACCTGTGTTTGCCAAGTGCATCAATAATAAAAACAATCTCAAATGTTTGTCAATCTTAATGACCTTAAAACAAAGGAAAGTAGCAAAAAAACAAGTTTTTTGTCATTTATTGTCATTAAAACCTAGTATTAGGTAAATTTAACACTATGCAAATAGGTTCAGTTGTTGTTGCTCCCCTTTGAAGAAGTCAGTTCGAGTTGCTCCCCTTTGACCGTAGAAAACAATCGTCTGGACCAAGAAATCCTGTGTTCATTTACAAGATGTACTCGGATATGCGTCCATCTGATTTTTCTTCAAAGCATCTTTTCTACCTGGCAATACGCACAAATGACACTGCATCCCGGTGATTCTTGCGTCAACAATTGAGTGTCAACAAGTTAGGTCAGATGCTGAAGGCCATGGCAAAAGACGCCGGCTTTCTCAAGCACAAGAGAATAACGAACCACTCAGTTCGCAAATTCCTGGTCCAAAAACTTCGAAATGCAAACATTCCACCCACTGAAACCATGGCCATAACAGGGCACAAAAATGTCCAGTACATAACCAATTATTCCAACATATCTGTTGAACAGCAGCAAAAGTGTTCATTCTTGCTCAGTCCAGTAAATGTAACAATCCAACAGATTCCTCTTGTTCACCTTCACGCACTGAAACTATGGCCGAAATGCAGCCTAGACAACCGATGTCTACCGTCGAACAAGTTGATCTTGATGTTCGCCCCACCCAGTCACTTCACTTGCAAATGTCTTTCTCTAGTTCAAACAACTTTGCCTCACAATTCTTCGGTGCCACTTTCAACATTCAAAATGTTAATGTATATAATTAGCTTAAATCCAAGTAATCTTTGTTATTTTGTCACGAAATAACCACATATTATAACAAAGAAGGAAATATTGTGCACCTCGTGATCGACTCGATAGTTTGATATCGAAAGTGAATTGTGTGTGGTGTTAGGCTACGTTGTAAACAAATGTAGTTCCTTGTATATAACAACTTAATGCCATATTGATATCATAAAACTTAAAGATTTGCAATTCAATATGATTAAAAGTGTAATAAATAACGCTCGACACTTTGTTACAGAACGATATTCTGATTTAAAAAAAATGATTATTTGATCAGCGGTTATTTTTGGAACGCGGAGTAATACACTGACCTTGGTTACACTACAGTCATTATCAAAGTACGACAAACACTCATGAAAACTTATTTTGTTTAAATAAGAATAGTTTACTGAATAAAAAGTGGGATAAATAGAATAATAGGTTAGTGTTGATTATAGATCAGGTTTATCATGCTCGGCACGAAAACGAAAAAGCACTCGCCAAGGCTCGTGCTTTTTGTTTTCTAAGCCTCGCATGATAAACCTGATCTATAATCAACACTAACCTATTATTCTCTATATAGCCATATAAGGAAAAATGCCCCGCCCCTTGGCAGCCATATTTTTCAAGCAAACGTAATCATTTTCGAACACATCCAAGATATCATTAAAACCAATCTTCTGACCAAATTTCATGAAGATTGGACTTTAATTGTGGCCTCTAGAGAGTTAACAAGGCAAATGTTGACGCCGCACAATGGATGACGGACAAAAAGCGATCACATAAGCTCACCATGAGCACTTGTGCTCAGGTGAGCTAAAAATAATATCCAAGGGAAGTAATAGGATTCAAAAGGGAGATAATTTCTTAACCTGCCAAATTATATATTGACATTTTATTTCAAAGCAGCGCAATAGGGGGCATTGTGTTTCTGACAAACACACCTCTTGTTTTATAACAGTTGCAATTGCATGTGTATTCAATGAATAAAACATTAAGAACATTCATATTTATTAAGAGTTATTTATAATATTTAGAGAGTACAATATACACATCATGTCATATCAGTAAATACATATTAAGATTTCTGGAAATAATTGAACATGAAATATTTCTTTTTTTAAGACACGAGTTTGGCGCGAGTTCTTCATCCAAATTTGTGTTTATGTCCCGAAGAATATCATTCATGGTTCTGGACTCGTATAGCATTTGTTTTGGGTTTATGTGAAGCTGTGTCTTCATGCTTGACATGTCACTGCAAGTAAATAAATTTAACAGTTTAAATTGTATTTATTCCAAAAAGATATGCATTAGACAAAACATACATATATTTCATGTATCATGCATGTGTTGTTGTTGAAAATAACACAAACCATTAATAATAAGACTTCAATGCTTCATGAGCTGGTTTTGGTTCTAAAAGTTTTGTATCATAAAATTCAACTAGCCTTACGAAATTAAACTTAACATGTGCACGTAACTCTCATGCCCTACATTCTAACTACGTCATTAAGTATATAAATATTGACAAAGAATTTAAAACAAACACAGACACACACATTTACACCCTGGATAATTGATTATTTATGTTTAAACAACAAAGCAGCAATAATGTATCCCCATATTACAGATATCCACAAAACCCACAATTTAATAAACCAGACATACTAATTAATAGTCATAGACTAAGAAAATATATAAACATAGTGTTATTTTCTCATCAAAAACCAACGTTCTGTACAGTTTCTAGCATTTTCAATGTGCTTTATGTGTTTAACAAGACATGTGCCTGTTAAACGTGCTGATGGATAGTAATCTTGCTAGCCAACTAGCCCAAACAGACTAGTGCTTTAAAACCAAGAGCACCGCAGCATAGATGTCCATGTCAGCATAGATGTCCATGTTTCAGCTCGCATCGTATTGCCGTTTGAGCCCGTTTAGTTGACCGTACAGCTCATCGTAATGGTTTATTATTTTTCAGACAGAGCCTTTCGCTTTCAGAAAAAATATCTGACCAGGGCATTTTCACTCTCGTTGACGAAAAGAAAACTGACACTATTTCCCGTAAAAATATTATAAATCAATCTCCTTTTGAAGAACGTCGCTTACATCTTTAATAAATAATAAATATTTGAGTTGAGTCGGAAAGTTGAATCGATCTCAACTGAGATGAGTTTTGAGTTCGTTTGTGAGATCCCCTTCATACTAAATTCTCAGCTGAGTGGAAACTCAAATCTCATCTGCTGAGTTGAGTTTAAAACCTGAGAACGTTCGTGATATTAGGCCCATATCGATTTTATCAAGCAGTCTGTTCTCATTTCTACCTATGTGCAAAGGAGACGCGTTCTAGAAAAACTGGACTAAATGCATGCGCGTAAAGATTCGTCCCAGATTTGCCCTTGATGTCGGCATTACTGAACAGGAGAGATACTTCCCGCTTTATGTAATTCCTCGTTTAAAGGAAGTCTCTTCTAAACGAAATTAACCTCAAGACGGAAAAGGTTTTCCCTGATTAGCATATATGGACTGCTCATGAGATCCTGGGATTTCACATAACGCACGTACATATAGCCCAGTTTTTATTAAACGCGTCTCATATTATCAGCGTGTTTAACATTGATGAAAATGAAAAAAATAAGACAGCATTGTCAAGTATTGTTATAGTTTTAAATAAAATATACATTTGGTAAAAATTTCACAAAAAGTAAACTGTGAAAACTTAAAAGGCAGAAAACAGTCGCAAACATTCCGGTGACATCATTAACTTTAAAAAACCGACCGATTAAAACAGAGTGCATTAAACGTTTCAAGTTAGAATGGGAGTTGATTTTCTAGGACATCCACATCCTGCATGCTTACGGCATGAACATACGACAATACAACAACAAAGGTATTCATCATATCAATGCGACGCCACAAACACACAAATCTATTTAAAGCAAGAAGTTATTGACAGAAGGCGTCTTAATCGTAACAACAAACCGACATTTTGATAACACCGGAAGTAATATAAAATCAACAACTGGCTTTACTCGCAATACGTTAAACATAACACTGTTGGGAATAAAGAATGGACAATGAACACGCATAAATAGTTCTTTCATCTTGTTGCACAATTTATAGACCTTCCGTTAAGATAAAAATAATGAACTTTGCGACAAAATAGAAGCATAAAATTATTTTGCATTCTGAATAAAATAAACAGAGAAATACATGCAGCATACTTTCAAAACAGTGGTCATCTTGTGGTTTAAGCCCTAAGTACCTGTTTCTATTTAGCTTTGAAACCACGCATAGGCTAAACCAATTGTAAAGGATTGAACAAGATCATATACAAAATATCAAAGTATTGATCCTTAATAAGACCGACGGTTTGTATGCCCCTGGTAGGGTGACATACATTAGTCCGTCCATCTGTCCGTTTGTCTGTCGGTCCGTCCGTCCGTCCGTCCGGCATTTTAGTTTCCGGAAAGTTTTTCTTAACGATATGTACTTGATTTTAGGTATGTTATTTGTTCTGTATGAGTTACAGATTAAGCTCGAATTTCGTTATGCTCCATTAAGTTTTAACAAAGTTATGGGTCTGAAACCTTATTTCGACAATCACAGTTTTCCGGACTTTCTGCTAAACGCGTGCATAAATTTACCTGATGGTTTTGGTGTGTTAGTCTATCTATATGACTTACATATAAAGTTTGAGCTTTGTTTCGATTGACTAATTTTTAAAGAAGGAACGGGCCTGGACTTTCGAAATTTCTTTCAAATAAAACTTTTCCGGATTTTTTCCGAAACGCTTTAAGATGCTGGCCTTATTTTGGTGTGTAGGTCCACATACATGACCTACAGATTAATTCGAGTTTTGTTCCGGTTCATTGGTTTTTGACGAAGTAAATAACCTTGGTCTTAAACATTTTTCTTAAGTAACACTTTGCAGATGTTCAGCCGTTTACCTAATTTGTAGTGTGAGAGTCTTCATGCATAACTTTTAGATCAAGTTTGATTTGTTTTACGTATGCGGAGTTTTAGACAAAAAAGAAATAAGGGCATCTGTGGACACATATCTTTGTATTCAACACATACATATAAAAATGTTATGGAGAACAGATAACCAACAAATACAATCCTAAACATTTACATACTTATTATGTTTTACAAGAAATGTCGCATTCGCAAACACATAACGTCTAACATTCCACATATCCTTGGTAAGTGCAACATGAATAATGTTAAACTATTATTCATCAAAGCATTCGCAAACACATAACGTCTAACACTACACATATTAATAGAACATAGAACCTTTCCAGATGATTTCATGGATAGCGATATCGCGAGATTGGCAATATTGACTGTGTCACAAGAATTAAAACTTTCCGAGAAACACAAAATGAGATTGATACCATATATAGCAACCTATGTGAAGCAATAACCGACGAAATGAACAGAACATTACCAAAATATGAATCACGATCGACTAGTAAACGCTATAAAACCAGAAAACCGTACTGGAGTGACACTCTATCAGATCAGTGGAAATTATTACGTCAACGGGAACGTGATTTTTTAAGATGCGGGTCAAAACGGAATCGAGACAATAATACATACATGCACGGGACAATTTCGACAAATCTTTACATCAAGCAGAACGCGCGTATAGAAAGGCAAAAGCGGATGAAATAGAATCTATATCAATAAGTAACCCAAATGAAATTTTGGATAAGATTAACAAGCTTGGCCCCCGAAGTAATAAAACAATGCCCTTTGAAAATATCGATGATAATAGTAACGTTGTGCGTGACGAAGATGCAGTTCTTGGAAAATGGAAGCGAGACTTTGAAAGTTTATACAACGGCACGGACAATAGTGAATTTAATAGTGAACATAATAACAGAGCAAAAATTCACAAAATACTAATAGAAAACAACATAAATGACCCATTGTACACGCCGAACGTAACCCTTAACGGTAATATCACGTTAAATGAGATACATGCCCTAGTAATGAAAGCTAAATCCCGTTCCGCCTGCGGCAATGATGAAATACCATACTTTGTGCTGAAATGCCCCGCAATTATCGCTACGCTAAAAGAACTGTTTCAACTAATTTTCGACACTGGCATCATACCCTCGATTAAGAGAAAGTCAATTATTTGTCCTATCCTTAAGGACCCGTTATCTTATCCGCGGATTCCTTTGCACTACCGAGGAGTTAGTCTGCTATCCTGTGTGAGCAAGCTTTATACCGGATTCATTAATAAACGATTGACACGGTATATGTACGAAAATGAAATCCTTGAAATCGAGCAGAACGGGTTCCGGCGTAATCGTTCATGCGAAGACCACGTTTTTTTCACTTAACGGCATTATATGTAATACACGACGGTATTTACGGCTTTCATTGACTTAAATGCGTAAATGCTTCGACTTCATCGACATTGACATGCTTCTTTACAAACTGCTACTAAACGACATTGATGGAAAATATATACGTCAATTAAAAACATTTACCAACATTCGACGGCGAGTGTGTGCGTCAATAACAAGTTAACGGACTGGTTCACGTGCCAGACCGGAGTGAAGCAGGGTGATACGGCGTCGCCGACGCTGTTTTCAATATTCGCCAATGACCTCATTAAAGAGGTGAATGGCCTTGACATTGGCCTTGAACTAGACGGGAAAAAGGTGTCAATATTATTATATGCCGATGATATTGTTTGTATAGCGAAGACAGATGACCTACAACGCATTCTAGACACGTTACGTGACTGGTGTAGACGTTGGCGCGTGCACATAAATACAGAAAAATCGAAATGCATTCACTTCCGCAGAGGCCGTGCAGCATGTACCGACGTTTCATTTAAAATAGATGAAAACATTTTCCAACTGGTGGATAGCTACACATATCTAGGCGTGACATTCAATTGCAAAAGATGACTTTTCAATAAATGCGGAAATTCTAGGAAAAAGCGCCGGAAGAGCCCTTGGCAAAATATTAGTAAACTACGAGACCTTTAAGAATTCGGGTTAAATACATTCCAAAAATTGTTTGAATCCTGCGTTGTGCCAATTATGGATTATTGTTCGGGCGTTTGGGGTTATAGGAAATACTAAGCAATATACAACGTTCAGCATCGTGCAATCAGATACTATCTGGGCGTACACAGATTTGCGCCCATACTCGCAATTACCGGTGATATCGGCTGGATCCCGACCAACTATAACAGATGGTTAAACATGTTAAGAATGTGGAAGAGACTCGTGTTACTCGATGACAATAGACTCACCAAACAAGTATTCAATATGGACTACATCCGTTGTCAAAATAACTGGTGTAGTGAAGTTAAAGATAGTATGACAAAAAATTGGATTAAATGATCAGTTCACTAGCCGCCAACCAATAAATCTAGAAGAAGCCAAACAATCCATCACTGAACTTCATACAACTGATTGGCGCTTACAAGTAACTCAGGTTTCCAAATTACGAACGTACATCCAATTTAAGACTGCCTGTGAAAAGGAATCGTATCTTACTTTAAAGCGAAATGAGCGGTCTCTTTGTTCGCACAGCTCAGATGTTGTATCCTGCCACTCCGCATAGAAACCGGGCGGTATGTTGGTGAAGCGCCAGAACAGAGACTCTGTAAACTATGTAACACTGCTTCAGTTGAAGATGAAATGCACTTTGTATTGAAGTGTCCCTTATACCAGGATAAAAGACTATGTTATCTTAGTGAAATTCTCACAAGTGATGAATTTTTGAACATGAGAGACTGTGATAAATTTGTAAACCTCGTGAAATATCACCCCATGAGATTAGCAAAATATTTAGTAGCCTCATATTTGAAACGTAGGAGCAATTTATTCCATATATGAAGCAATTATAATGTTTATCCGTTAATATAAGCCACTTTTGTTGTGCATGATGACTGTATTTATAAAATAATATCATAATCAATGTCGATGCCATACCGTTTGAATTAAAGCATTGATAAGATACGTTGAACGTTATATGCATGTTGCTGTTACACTTCATTCATGTTAAGTATATGTATAACTTATCAGTATAGTATACATGTGGCGTTTTGTTACTGTTTTATGTTCTGAATTCATCAGTCGCATACTTAAAACCCTTTATTTTATTTTATTGAAGTGTAAATCTTGATCTTTCGGCTCAATTAAGAATACACTTTTATTTAAATATTACAATAAATATTAGATTGTTTTCGTGTTTCATCCTTGTAGTTTGTATTTTCGTACAAGGATGAATATTTTGATCACTACATACACTTTGAAGTATGAATTTTGATTTAAATCAAATTATGTACAAATGTAACTTCATTGAAGTCAGAACTTACATGCCGCTATTATTGGCGCTATATGAAATATTATGGAATGTGATTTAGCAGGAAAATACTCATTTACTTAACTTAATGACAATTTAACACATATATTTTGCCTAATTACAATGAAGACTATATATATTTTGATTGACGTCTTAATTTGTGATATGACCATGCCGATAATTCTTGATATACTGACTATATTTCTGACCATTGAATCGCTTACTGTTTTCATGCTTAATGTTTTATTATGTATTATGTGACTTATAGGCCCGTTTTGGCCGGGTGCATGCCTTTTTGTAATTGTCTGTTGTTATTTCTATATATGTTTGCACAGTTTAATAAAATATTTACTTACTTACTTACTTACTTGTTAATGGTAAGTGCAACATAAATAATGCTAAAAGATTATTCATCATAGCAACAACATAAATAAATGTCTATCATTGATCGTCAAGATATGTGACTAATAATGACAGTAGATACTAAATAAACGTTCTTAATACTATATAGTTGGCGGTAAAAGGTGCTTAAAAGGGCCTTTTTACGTTTTGGCAAATTTATAAAATTAAAAAAAATGTTTCAGATTCGCAAATTTTCGTTTTAGTTATGATATTTGTGTGAAATCAGTAATACTGAACATCTACCATGCTCTAAAATAGCCATTATATGCATCTTTTGACGATTAAAAAACCTGAGAATTATGAGGCGTTGCAATGCGAAACGATTGAACAATTTGCAGTTTTGTTTTTGTAGTTATATCTTGTGAAACTTCGATGATTGCTTATTAAGTATAAAATACATCCTTCATCGTATGAGTGGTCTAAGTTGTAGACTTTTACTCAAGGACTACAGGGTTCAGTTGTTCGAGCCCTGTTGAGGGTTACTTTTTCGATTTGGAGAAAGTCAATTATTTGTCCTATCCTTAAGGACCCGTTATCTGATCCGCGGATTTCTTTGCACTACCGAGGAGTAAGTCTTCTATCCTGTGTGAGCAAGCTTTATACCGGATTCATTAATAAACGATTGACACGGTATATGTACGAAAATGAAATCCTTGAAGACGAGCAGAACGGGTTCCGGCGTAATCGTTCATGCGAATACCACGTTTTTTCACTTAACGGCATCATATGTAATACAACGACGGTATTTACGGCTTTCATTGACTTAAATGCGTAAATGCTTCGACCTCATCGACATTGACATGCTTCTTTACAAACTGCTACTAAACGACATTGATGGAAAATATATACGTCAATAAAAAACATTTACCAACATTCGACGGCGAGTGTGTGCGTCAATAACAAGTTAACGGACTGGTTCACGTGCCAGACCGGAGTGAAGCAGGTTGATACGGCGTCGCCGACGCTGTTTTCAATATTTGCCAATGACCTCATTAAAGAGGTGAATGACCGTGGCATTGGCCTTGAACAAGACGGGAAAAAGGTGTCAATATTATTATATGCCGATGATATTGTTTGTATAGCGAAGACAGATGACCTACAACGCATTCTAGACACGTTACGTGACTGGTGTAGACGTTGGCGCGTGCACATAAATACAGAAAAATCGAAATGCATTCACTTCCGCAGAGGCCGTGCAGCATGTACCGACGTTTCATTTAAAATAGATGAAAACATTTTCCAACTGATGGATAGCTACACATATCTAGGCGTGACATTCAATTGCAAAAGATGACTTTTCAATAAATGCGGAAATTCTAGGAAAAAGCGCCGGAAGAGCCCTTGGCAAAATATTAGTAAACTACGAGACCTTTAAGAATTCGGGTTAAATACATTCCAAAAATTGTTTGAATCCTGCGTTGTGCCAATTATGGATTATTGTTCGGGCGTTTGGGGTTATAGGAAATACCAAGCAATAGACAACGTTCAGCATCGTGCAATCAGATACTATCTGGGCGTACACAGATTTGCGCCCATACTCGCAATTACCGGTGATATCGGCTGGATCCCGACCAACTATAACAGATGGTTAAACATGTTAAGAATGTGGAAGAGACTCGTGTTACTCGATGACAATAGACTCACCAAACAAGTATTCAATATGGACTTAATCCGTTGTCAAAATAACTGGTGTAGTGAAGTTAAAGATAGTATGACAAAAAATTGGATTTAATGATCAGTTCACTAGCCGCCAACCAATAAATCTAGAAGAAGCCAAACAATCCATCACTGAACTTCATACAACTGATTGGCGCTTACAAGTAACTCAGGTTTCCAAATTACGAACGTACATCCAATTTAAGACTGCCTTTGAAAAGGAATCGTATCTTACTTTAAAGCGAAATGAGCGGTCTCTTTTTTCGCACAGCTCAGATGTTGTATCCTGCCACTCCGCATAGAAACCGGGCGGTATGTTGGTGAAGCGCCAGAACAGAGACTCTGTAAACTATGTAACACTGCTTCAGTTGAAGATGAAATGCACTTTGTATTGAAGTGTCCCTTATACCAGGATAAAAGACTATGTTATCTTAGTGAAATTCTCACAAGTGATGAATTTTTGAACATGAGAGACTGTGATAAATTTGTAAACCTCGTGAAATATCACCCCATGAGATTAGCAAAGTATTTAGTAGCCTTATATTTGAAACGTAGGAGCAATTTATTCCATATATGAAGCAATTATAATGTTTATCCGTTAATATAAGCCATTTTTGTTGTGCATGATGACTGTATTTATAAAATCATATCATAATCAATGTCGATGCCATACCGTTTGAATTAAAGCATTGATAAGATACGTTGAACGTTATATGCATGTTGCTGTTACACTTCATTCATGTTAAGTATATGTATAACACATCAGTATAGTATACACGTGGCGTTTTGTTACTGTTTTATGTTCTGAATTCATCAGTCGCATACTTAAAACCCTTGATTTCATTTTCTTGAAGTGTAAATCTTGATCTTTCGGCTCAATTAAGAATACACTTTTATTTAAATATTACAATAAATATTAGATTGTTTTCGTGTTTCATCCTTGTAGTTTGAATTTTCGTACAAGGATGAATATTTTGATCACTACATACACTTTGAAGTATGAATTTTGATTTAAATCAAATTATGTACAAATGTAACTTCATTGAAGTCAGAACTTACATGCCGCTATTATTGGCGCTACATGAAATATTATGGAATGTGATTTAGCAGGAAAATACTCATTTACTTAACTTAATGACAATTTAACACATATATTTTGCCTAATTACAATGAAGACTATATATATTTTGATTGACGTCTGAATTTGTGATATGACCATGTCGATAATTCTTGATATACTGACTATATTACTGACCATTGAATCGCTTACTGTTTTCATGCTTAATGTTTTATTATGTATTATGTGACTTATAGGCCCGTTTTGGCCGGGTGCATGCCTTTTTGTAATTGTCTGTTGTTATTTCTATATATGTTTGCACAGTTTAATAAAATATTTACTTACTTACTTACTTACTTGTTAATGGTAAGTGCAACATAAATAATGCTAAAAGATTATTCATCATAGCAACAACATAAATAAATGTCTATCATTGATCGTCAAGATATGTGACTAATAATGACAGTAGATACTAAATAAACGTTCTTAATACTATATAGTTGGCGGTAAAAGGTGCTTAAAAGGGCCTTTTTACGTTTTGGCAAATTTATAAAATTAAAAAAAATGTTTCAGATTCGCAAATTTTCGTTTTAGTTATGATATTTGTGTGAAATCAGTAATACTGAACATCTACCATGCTCTAAAATAGCCATTATATGCATCTTTTGACGATTAAAAAACCTGAGAATTATGAGGCGTTGCAATGCGAAACGATTGAACAATTTGCAGTTTTGTTTTTGTAGTTATATCTTGTGAAACTTCGATGATTGCTTATTAAGTATAAAATACATCCTTCATCGTATGAGTGGTCTAAGTTGTAGACTTTTACTCAAGGACTACAGGGTTCAGTTGTTCGAGCCCTGTTGAGGGTTACTTTTTCGATTTGGAGAAAGTCAATTATTTGTCCTATCCTTAAGGACCCGTTATCTGATCCGCGGATTCCTTTGCACTACCGAGGAGTAAGTCTTCTATCCTGTGTGAGCAAGCTTTATACCGGATTCATTAATAAACGATTGACACGGTATATGTACGAAAATGAAATCCTTGAAGACGAGCAGAACGGGTTCCGGCGTAATCGTTCATGCGAAGACCACGTTTTTTCACTTAACGGCATCATATGTAATACAACGACAATATTTACGGCTTTCATTGACTTAAATGCGTAAATGCTTCGACCTCATCGACATTGACATGCTTCTTTACAAACTGCTACTAAACGACATTGATGGAAAATATATACGTCAATAAAAAACATTTACCAACATTCGACGGCGAGTGTGTGCGTCAATAACAAGTTAACGGACTGGTTCACGTGCCAGACCGGAGTGAAGCAGGTTGATACGGCGTCGCCGACGCTGTTTTCAATATTTGCCAATGACCTCATTAAAGAGGTGAATGACCTTGGCATTGGCCTTGAACAAGACGGGAAAAAGGTGTCAATATTATTACATGCCGATGATATTGTTTGTATAGCGAAGACAGATGACCTACAACGCATTCTAGACACGTTACGTGACTGGTGTAGACGTTGGCGCGTGCACATAAATACAGAAAAATCGAAATGCATTCACTTCCGCAGAGGCCGTGCAGCATGTACCGACGTTTCATTTAAAATAGATATTTTCCAACTGGTGGATAGCTACACATATCTAGGCGTGACATTCAATTGCAAAAGATGACTTTTCAATAAATGCGGAAATTCTAGGAAAACGCGCCGGAAGAGCCCTTGGCAAAATATTAGTAAACTACGAGACCTTTAAGAATTCGGGTTAAATACATTCCAAAAATTGTTTGAATCCTGCGTTGTGCCAATTATGGATTATTGTTCGGGCGTTTGGGGTTATAGGAAATACCAAGCAACGTTCAGCATCGTGCGATCAGATACTATCTGGGCGTACACAGATTTGCGCCCATACTCGCAATTACCGGTGATATCGGCTGGATCCCGACCAACTATAACATATGGTTAAACATGTTAAGAATGTGGAAGAGACTCGTGTTACTCGATGACAATAGACTCACCAAACAAGTATTCAATATGGACTTCATCCGTTGTCAAAATAACTGGTGTAGTGAAGTTAAAGATAGTATGACAAAAAATTGGATTTAATGATCAGTTCACTAGCCGCCAACCAATAAATCTAGAAGAAGCCAAACAATCCATCACTGAACTTCATACAACTGATTGGCGCTTACAAGTAACTCAGGTTTCCAAATTACGAACGTACATCCAATTTAAGACTGCCTTTGAAAAGGAATCGTATCTTACTTTAAAGCGAAATGAGCGGTCTCTTTTTTCGCACAGCTCAGATGTTGTATCCTGCCACTCCGCATAGAAACCGGGCGGTATGTTGGTGAAGCGCCAGAACAGAGACTCTGTAAACTATGTAACACTGCTTCAGTTGAAGATGAAATGCACTTTGTATTGAAGTGTCCCTTATACCAGGATAAAAGACTATGTTATCTTAGTGAAATTCTCACAAGTGATGAATTTTTGAACATGAGAGACTGTGATAAATTTGTTAACCTCGTGAAATATCACCCCATGAGATTAGCAAAGTATTTAGTAGCCTTATATTTGAAACGTAGGAGCAATTTATTCCATATATGAAGCAATTATAATGTTTATCCGTTAATATAAGCCATTTTTGTTGTGCATGATGACTGTATTTATAAAATCATATCATAATCAATGTCGATGCCATACCGTTTGAATTAAAGCATTGATAAGATACGTTGAACGTTATATGCATGTTGCTGTTACACTTCATTCATGTTAAGTATATGTATAACACATCAGTATAGTATACATGTGGCGTTTTGTTACTGTTTTATGTTCTGAATTCATCAGTCGCATACTTAAAACCCTTGATTTTATTTTCTTGAAGTGTAAATCTTGATCTTTCGGCTCAATTAAGAATACACTTTTATTTAAATATTACAATAAATATTAGATTGTTTTCGTGTTTCATCCTTGTAGTTTGAATTTTCGTACAAGGATGAATATTTTGATCACTACATACACTTTGAAGTATGAATTTTGATTTAAATCAAATTATGTACAAATGTAACTTCATTGAAGTCAGAACTTACATGCCGCTATTATTGGCGCTACATGAAATATTATGGAATGTGATTTAGCAGGAAAATACTCATTTACTTAACTTAATGACAATTTAACACATATATTTTGCCTAATTACAATGAAGACTATATATATTTTGATTGACGTCTGAATTTGTGATATGACCATGTCGATAATTCTTGATATACTGACTATATTACTGACCATTGAATCGCTTACTGTTTTCATGCTTAATGTTTTATTATGTATTATGTGACTTATAGGCCCGTTTTGGCCGGGTGCATGCCTTTTTGTAATTGTCTGTTGTTATTTCTATATATGTTTGCACAGTTTAATAAAATATTTACTTACTTCCTTACTTACTTGTTAATGGTAAGTGCAACATAAATAATGCTAAAAGATTATTCATCATAGCAACAGCATAAATAAATGTCTATCATTGATCGTCAAGATATGTGACTAATAATGACAGAAGATACTAAATAAACGTTCTTAATACTATATAGTTGGCGGTAAAAGGTGCTTAAAAGGGCCTTTTTACGTTTTGGCAAATTTATAAAATTAAAAAAAATGTTTCAGATTCGCAAATTTTCGTTTTAGTTATGATATTTGTGTGAAATCAGTAATACTGAACATCTACCATGCTCTAAAATAGCCATTATATGCATCTTTTGACGATTAAAAAACCTGAGAATTATGAGGCGTTGCAATGCGAAACGATTGAACAATTTGCAGTTTTGTTTTTGTAGTTATATCTTGTGAAACTTCGATGATTGCTTATTAAGTATAAAATACATCCTTCATCGTATGAGTGGTCTAAGTTGTAGACTTTTACTCAAGGACTACAGGGTTCAGTTGTTCGAGCCCTGTTGAGGGTACTTTTTCGATTTGGAGAAAGTCAATTATTTGTCCTATCCTTAAGGACCCGTTATCTGATCCGCGGATTCCTTTGCACTACCGAGGAGCAAGTCTTCTATCCTGTGTGAGCAAGCTTTATACCGGATTCATTAATAAACGATTGACACGGTATATGTACGAAAATGAAATCCTTGAAGACGAGCAGAACGGGTTCCGGCGTAATCGTTCATGCGAAGACCACGTTTTTTCACTTAACGGCATCATATGTAATACAACGACGGTATTTACGGCTTTCATTGACTTAAATGCGTAAATGCTTCGACCTCATCGACATTGACATGCTTCTTTACAAACTGCTACTAAACGACATTGATGGAAAATATATACGTCAATAAAACACATTTACCAACATTCGACGGCGAGTGTGTGCGTCAATAACAAGTTAACGGACTGGTTCACGTGCCAGACCGGAGTGAAGCAGGTTGATACGGCGTCGCCGACGCTGTTTTCAATATTTGCCAATGACCTCATTAAAGAGGTGAATGACCTTGGCATTGGCCTTGAACAAGACGGGAAAAAGGTGTCAATATTATTATATGCCGATGATATTGTTTGTATAGCGAAGACAGATGACCTACAACGCATTCTAGACACGTTACGTGACTGGTGTAGACGTTGGCGCGTGCACATAAATACAGAAAAATCGAAATGCATTCACTTCCGCAGAGGCCGTGCAGCATGTACCGACGTTTCTTTTAAAATAGGTGAAAAAATTTTCCAACTGGTGGATAGCTACACATATCTAGGCGTGACATTCCATTGCAGAGGTGACTTTTCAATAAATGCGGAAATTCTTGGAAAAAGCGCCGGAAGTGGCGAAAATAGCCATTATATGCATCTTTTGACGATTAAAAAACCTGAGAATTATAAGGCGTTGCAATGCGAAACGATTGAAGAATTTGCAGTTTTGTTTTTGTAGTTATATCTTGTGAAACTTCGATGATTGCTTATTAAGTATAAAATAC
Source organism: Dreissena polymorpha (assembly GCF_020536995.1). NCBI lineage: Eukaryota > Metazoa > Mollusca > Bivalvia > Myida > Dreissenidae > Dreissena > Dreissena polymorpha. Next base: position 56,610,673 of record NC_068364.1, on the reverse strand, counting down.
ATCCTTCATCGTATGAGTGGTCTAAGTTGTAGAATTTTACTCCAGGACTAAAGGGGTCAGTTGTTCGAGCCCTGTTGAGGGTTACTTTTTCATTTTTTTAAATTTTATTATTGATTTTTTACATTTATCAATATAAAACAATTAATGACAAACTTTAATACATGCCAAAATCTGTGAAAAGGCCCCTTTTAATAAAAATAATTATTTCTGCAAAGCAACTAGATGATACAGGAATTTTATTTGAACCTTATAATTCATATATCACGGCTTAGGACTGATCAATACTACTATAGTAGTGTTCGCTGAGGTATTAGAAAGTTTTTTTTTTACTTTAAACTTGACATATTTAAAGAGGAATCTCTCAACTTAAAGTTTCGCTCACTCTACGATTGTATTTGTTGTTAGCTTTGTTAACACTACGTTAGCCATATTTTAAGTTCCATTACATGTGCTTATATCTCCCGCATGTAATCTGTTGCAAAAGAGCCACTTACAGAGTATCAATGTGTAACTTATATCACATCTATTGAGACGTGTTACGTTCGACACAAACATATTTTAACCCTTCACAAATTAGATACGCATTCGAACGCATTTGTAGTCCCTCAGAAAGATAAATTTATTAAAGACCTTTCTTACTATATCCAAGTTTAAAAAGGTTTCAGTTCGGACTGTTAGATACTGATGCGCAGCAAACAGCATAAAACCTGAAAAGACTTCGAGTTACTCGCAGGCTGTTCTGTTTAAATGAAGTTTGCACATAGCCATTTTCACTTTGCTTCTGTATGGGAAAGGGTTAACCCTTAGGGAGAGCACTTGGACTAATGCACTGTCCAATTATGTGCATGTACTAAGCAAGGAATTGCTTATTTCCAGTCACTCTTCTTTTAATGTTGCAAAGTTCTAAGCATTCGAAGATAACTGACTCGAATGTTACTGTTCGCGCTAGGGTACGTGTGTTAAGGGTTATTGAATTGCGTGAAATATGCTTTGTGCGCATACAATATTTCAATTGTAAAAAATATCGAAACGCATTTTCCAATAAGAAATTTAATTGATATCAAATGCTAGTTCAAAATCGTTTCAATTGCAAACACGGGGTGTTAATCAGTATTTAGATGTAACTGAAGTGCTGTTGTATTGCTTTGACAACACAGATTGCTTGTTGTTCGTGTCCCAGTAAGCCGCAGTTTACAAGTATAACAACGAAACGTATTGTTCGTATCATGAAATGATACTTAAAAATGACACAATCGAAAGTAAAGACAATGACAAAAAATAGGGAATTCCTTCTCATATCTGTTTTGCCGGATTTTACTAGGTGAAATGTTATAAAAACACATAAATCCTGCAGGAAACTACGTTAATAACTTTGTTTTAATATGTCTGGTCATGCTGTTTTTGACAATATGTTAGTAAAATTGGAATCTGGGTTATTACCGTCCTAAACTCTGGGTTACCTGGTCATACACTCTTTCCGAATGTTCACCCTTACAATTTCACTGTAATGTAACCACATATATGCCTCAATATTGATGAAACTTGGCCGAATGGTTCTAAAAATTTGTGTACATTGATACATTACTCAAACGAGCGCTTTAGGGCCATCATGTTCTCTTGTTAATGTGAAATGGTGTACTTTTTCGCCTCCTACTATCAAACACCGTCAAGTGCCGTTTCTGTCCTTTAATTAAGTTGTGTAACAGACACAAAGACATCGTTTCCAACACTTATTAATTGTGTACATAACGTGTGAAAGATAAGTGGATTTCTATAGAGCTATAAAACTACCGTGTTTTGCGCGTCGAGTATGAATACGAAACTTTTTTGCCCCATCATATTTTCTTTATTTGGTATGTAACTATTGGTATGTAAATATTTATCCTGATAACCCCGTTACTCGTTATTGTAATTTCAATATTTGAAATTCTAGTTTCATTTAAGACGTATTTGTATAACACTAAAATACACAACATATGTTGTATGAGTATACCTTCATAAATTTATATGTTGTGTACACGGTAATGATGTACATTTAGTTTATGTAAGCGATAGTTTATTTTTAATAAAATATTAGATTATAAAAGTTCAAATCGTACACAAACTTTCTATACAACGGTTGCATATGCATATATGTTCGTTGTAATATGCTCTACTAACAATATATATTATATGACAATGAATACTCGTACAACCCTTAAGAGTACGAGCGTGTTTCAACACGTGCGTCACGTGCATTTCACACGAACACTAGAATGCTGTAAACTCTTAATTGTTTAATTGCAGCGTTTTCTGAATCAGTGTGTCCCAACGACTGGGTGAGATACGAGCACTCGTGCTACCAATTTGGACACACAGCTTACAACTTTCTGGATTCTCGGGTAACAGCATGACGAACAACATATTTCAAGTCACTGTACGAAGTTGATGGTATTCGTAAGATATGTAATTCTTTAATAGACCATCTAGATCTAAACGACAGAAAGTATGGTCGTTTTGTTAAAGACATTTTAAGAGGACTTAAATACCTTTTTGGCAAAATGTGAGCGGTGATATGTTGTCCTTCATTATATAAAGCATGTAGGATAACCCGTATTTTTGAAACGCGGATATGAAGAATGTTAACTTGTTCCGTTACTGACTGCATTTGGTCTTAACTTAGTTCAAACAACGTTTGCTCAGTACTATACAAGTTGTTCTGCCTTTTATGCAGACGACCCGATGAGAAAGGTACATATAACCCTGGTTTAATGTGTTCGCCATTTATTTTTATTTTCTATTTGATTTGTATAATATTAATTTAGAGACATTGTGAACAGTACGGTGCTTCGATGGTAAGCTTTTTGATGCTATTGAGTGGTAAGAACGAAAAACTTTTTTAAACGATGTTGAATTTTAACAATCGTAATACAAGTTTTAAATTATACCCTTCATTACTTTTTTTAAATGACGCTTAATTTCCAGCCATATAAGTAAAAAGGTGATTAGAGTTTATTTCGTATAAAAATACGCTTTATAGCGAGCTCGAGCGAGCAAGTTGCGGCTTGCTCGCGGGGCGAGCACTACGGCAACATGTGTATTTGACTGTAGATATACAGGTTGTTGTTTTGAAAAGTTTGGTTTCTGCGCGCGCAATATCCGAACCGGATATCCGAACCGGAAACCGGAACTGTACATTTCCGAAGTAAATAACCGGCTTGTCCTGATTGATCATAATGATACAATATATACAAATGAACAATTGTACGGCTTTTAAATATTCTAAAATTCTTTGTTGTATTTATTGTGACTATATTTCGAATAACGCATCGGCATTCATCGTATTTAACAGTTGTCTTGATTCCCGGAGTTCCCCGTTCGATGACGTCATCACCAAATTTATCACTGGAATTTTCTTGTTTTTAACAAAAAAGATTTTTTTTCGTTTTTGAAATCATCATTTTACGTTGTTTTTCTATTTCATACAAAATAAATAGTATGGCAATTTATTTGATTATCTTAAGAAAAAAAAGTAAATGAACTGGTGGGCGGAGTCTTTAGCGGCTATGTTATAGTATGCATGTCAGGCTGTGACAATAAACTACCAGGAGAAAATTAATCTGTTTAAATACCATAAATACAAAATGCATTTTGTGCAGCGTGTGGTTATTCAAAAAGATATGGCAGAATACTATGTTAGTATCATTGTGTACTGGAATTTGTCTGACGCGTTAAAGAAAGAATTACACGGAGAGGACACTCATGGGCAACAATCATTAGCATCATAAAGTGACTGACAATAGTTTATTAAAAAACACTTAATTTAGTATTAACGTCACGCTTACCTTAATGACATCGTTAATCGATTGTTTATAACAATTAAGTTGACAAATCTAATCCATGATATGCACTCCCACTTCTATTCTTCCATGTCATTATCGAAACTTAGTTTAAACCACACTATTTTATGGTATTCGTATCGAAGTTTACGTTTATGCATGATACACACGCAATACGAAATACGTTTTGTATTCGTTCGATGCTTTAAACAAATAGTTTTTCACTACGTAATTACGTAATACATTTCGTAATATAAAATCAAAGCGATGAAGGCATTTCTAAATTAAACACTATCTTATGCAATCGTTTGATGATGCTTCGATTAAAATTAAATACAAAGAAGTTTGTAAATACAGAAAAGAGCTTTATAGTATTCTATTGTATTTTGGCTAAAGGTGAGGAAGTCAGACAAACTGCAGTGGTTTGCTCTTTTCACCTTTTTAATAAGATAGTAACGGGAAATGAAGTTCTACTTTAAAAAGAAGGTTATCGAGCGGCAAAGAAAAAATAAAAAATTCTGCGAGCATTATGGTAACCATCAACTGATGCACAGAAAGAATAGGCTTTCAATTTGATTTGATCCCCCCCACTCATTCCATCCCGCGAAACCTTTAATTTTCCTAAGCAAGGTAATCATGCTTTTATACAGCATTGCTGTTTACCTATATATTTTTCAAAAGGTCAGATAGCTTATTGGTAGAGAAACCAAGGCCGGTATCATTAGATGACTCATGGGTTTGAATCCCGATCTGACCTTCGTAGGTAAACTTGTGATTGCAAGGCTGGCAACTGATAGTGGGACCATCTGTTTTAGCGGGGTTTTGGGCTAACAGTTCAGTTCATCATGTCACATGAAACCCTTTAATAAGGCCCGTTTGTTGTTTAATTGCTGATTGACAAAATAATTAAAAGTTCATTTCTTTATTTTTTTATACCAGTCTTTACGAACTCCACGTTCTTCTGCTAGGTTAATAACTTAATTCAAATATTATCTTAATTTAAGTTTTTTGTTAGTTTCTTTTAATAAAAATGAATCGAGCTCGCTTTGTCTTATTTCATATTATCTCAACTTTACTCCCAGCAATTTTTCTTAGTGAAACGTATTGTGTGGTAGCTCGTACAAATATTAAACAAGAGAAACGAAAAACGCAAACACGTGTTTTCCGTTTAAATCAAACGGGCGTACTGCAATAATATATAACTGTGTGAATCGCACTTCACTACTAAGGTTACACAACACCAATACAGTATACAACATTACAAAGCTGTAATTAGGTCATCCCGCTCAGACATTTCGCAGAGAGTAAAGTCGAGATATAGAGAGAATATTAATGCTAAACAGATACTAGTATATTTCTTGCTGATATGGCTGTAAAGTGAGCAGCATTAACCAAAATAATACAAGTAATAAAGGGTATAAAACGGCGAAAAATATCTGCCTCGGCAGAGACGTCGCCATCTTGACTGTCACGTGATTACCCTCTCTGTAAAGTAAACGTTATATTTTTTTTTCAAAAATAAAATTGTTTTACAAATGGCATTTGTTTTATTTTCTAAAAACGTTTTTTCATTAAAAATTGACTTAGAAAATTTGACTAAAAAGAGTAGTATACAAAGTCTCAAAAGAAAATCTTCGAAAAAGGTTTGTAAGTGAAAAATTGTAAGGATTAGACAAATCAATAGTTATTATCTTATCTATTTTGTCTGCCAAAATCCTACTACATCCGGGTATTTTTATCGCATTTTTACACTCAACCGACGAGACGTCTTTTCGATTTGTGGTTCTTAAGCCCATTGGCTAAAGCCAATAGAAATAGAAGTTGCGCATATATAGACATAACATGTAGGTAAAAAACAACGTTCGTATACAATATTTGTAGAACAATATCATTGAACATGTATAATGCAATCAAACACACTTTAGATATAAACAATATGGAGCATAGCCTGCACCAGCATACTAAAAGCTTTATTTCATAATTCTCAAATCCGAGTATATTTGAATTCAGACATAGAAGAACTGTTGCAGCATTTTGTATTTTATTTAACATTAACATAAGACATACTACGTAAGGAAAATAACTATTGGATATGTGCTCTCAGACCAACAGCACTGGATTGGACTATCCGACGCGACAAACGAAGGTATGTGGACGTGGTATCCTTCGGAAAAGCGGGCGGAATATACAGACTGGGATCAAGTTCAACCAAACGACGGTACTGGAGGGAACTGCGGTGTTATTGTTGCATCGCACAACTACAATTGGGTTGATGTACCATGTAGTCGCCAGTTCAAGCCAGCCTGTGAACTCGTGTATGTATGTGTGGTGAAGGTTAAGAAAAATTGGATGCGCGAATAATGTCATTTTACTTAGCACTATTATATATTGCCTACAGTTAATGTTAAGTTAAAAACACGAATTTGGACTAAGTTGATACCTTCTAATATATTAAGTACCTACTCATTATTAAGTGGATATCTAAAAAAGTAAAGGTTAGGAAACTGTGTTGAGGTCCCTATTAAATAAATAGCAGGTACATACCAATTATTATAATCTTGCTTCTTTTGAGCTATTGAACCTTATACTATTTGTGTAATTAATAAACCGCATATAATTGCATTTTTTTAACTTTCTTAGTTTATTTAACTAGAATTATGTGTTTTAATTTACTGTTATAACATGAGCGGATTTATTTTTATATTTCAGCGACGATCAATCGATTATCTTTGGATAACCTTCAATTAAATGATGTTTTGTTATTGAAATCATAAATCGAACATTAAAAGGTAAAATGTCTGTCTGTATGTCTGTCTGTCGGTCGGAGGATCTGTCGTTCCCGTCCGTCCGTTTATATAAATAAATAAAAAAATGAATCAATCTATCTACCTATCTATCTATATATCTAGCTACCTGCCTACCTACCTAAACCCACCCACACAAAACACACCCACCCATCCATCCATTCATCCATCCATCCATCCATCCATCCATCCATCCATCCATCCATCCATCCATCCATCCATCCATCCATCCATCCATCCATCCATCCATCCATTCATCCATCCATCCATCCATCCATCCATCCATCCATCCATCCATTTATCCATCCATTTATCCATCCATTTATCCATCCATCCATCCATCCATCCATCCATCCATCCATCCATCCATCCATCCATCCATCCATCCATCCATCCATCCATCCATCCATCCATCCATCCATCCATCCATCCATCCATCCATCCATCCATCCATCCATCCATCCATCCATCCATCCATCCATCCATCCATCCATCCATCCATCCATCCATCCATCCATCCATCCATCCATCCATCCATCCATCCATCCATCCATCCATCCATCCATCCATCCATCCATCCATCCATCCATCCATCCATCTATCTATCTATCTATCTATCTATCTATCTATCTATCTATCTTTTCTATCTCCCTTACGACTTTCCTCTCCCCCTCTATCCCTCTCTCTCGCTCTCTCTCCCCCCCCCTCTCTCTCTCAATCGGGCTTTTGGGGTTTTATACTTGAACAATTTCGTAGACTATTGTTTTATACGGTCGAAGGGAACCATTGAACTGACAACTCCGTAAAAGGGGAGCAACTCGAACTTGACCTTGACGGTTCCGCTAATCTGGCTGGTGGTATTGTGTACTTAGCCATTTTCGCTCGAAATTTGGACTTAGACATTTTCAGATAGCATGGACCAACAAGGGAGGCAACTCGTAATGTCACAAATTGGCAGTGAACAAAAATTTGTACTTAATATCTCGCTTAACACGACTCTAAATTACGTTTAAAAGCTCTTTTCTGATTTGATGAAACAGTCCGAAATCATCCAATAAATAAAGTCGAGATATTTATCTTGCGGAACATTCTATGCCATGCCGCATGCAAGCTATTTAGAAAGTAAAAATCGTAAATCAAAAAGGTTGTTATGTTTTTTTCGCGGTCATAGACAGTGTTCCTGGCTGAAAACAATGCAATATTACTTTTAAATCATTCATTTATTAGTATTATCAAGAAAGTGTAAAACATAAGAATTTTGATTTAAACTTGTGTCTGCTACAATTTAATGAGTGGTTACGGAAATTACCGATTGTACAGATGTATCGAAAGACATATGCAAAATGACAGAATAGCTTGCATATTTCAAGTTAATCAGCCTTGCAGTCGCCAACTTATCAAATGAGAATCAAAATCATTAATATATAAACAAAAGTCAGTAACACCAAAATATTTGGGCGCAACCAAGGTTCCTGTACCAATTGACTTTTTCGGCTATGTGTGGGACAATCCGTTGTCAACAAAACATCGCTTCAGGTAACATTTTTGATAATGTCTTCACTAATTCAAAACCATTTACAAAAAAACAAAGACGAGTACCCGGTAATTGTCAAATACACAACTTTGTTAACTTTGCGCCAAATTAGTTCAGTATTTTTCCCAAAAAGTGCAACCGCGTGTTTGAAAACGCACAAAATAAAATGCAATGTGAGGTATATTTTTATTCAATCAACAAAAACGTTGATTATAATATTGTCGAAGGTTTAAAAAATAGGGCGGCCATTGTAGTTCTTCATAGAGAAGCAACATACATTGTATGTTTGCGCAAATACATGTGATTCGGAGTGTGTGTATACAAATGTAATAATGCTATGTGTGGGACACATTTTTGAAATGCTATGTGTGGTACTCAAGAATTTGCCCGTAAGTTCTGCATTTAATCTGAACACAGTTTTGAAAGAATCTAGAACATATACTTCAGTCTATACTGAAAAATATCAAATTAACCAAATGTAACATGATGGAATACTGAAGTAATTGTGTAATGTTTAAACAATTTATGTTCAACTGAAAATAAATTTTAAATAAAACACACTGTATAATTTTTATCCAATCAATTGCCTTTTTTAAACAAACATTTTATGTTGAAATATATAATTTTCTTTTTTTTGACTTATTGTCTTTAAATAAATATCATGATTTAATTTCTGCCTGATAATTAACTTTGGTCCATTTTTATAAATGAATGACAAAGAAAGTAAAAGCAGTTGCTTTAAAATGGGTTTTTTCTTCTGTTTTTCAGACTTGACAAGGATTAGTCGAAGGATTTGTACCACGTTTTAGGTGCGAAGCTGTGTAAGAATTACATGAACACCATTAAACCACACGGAAGGTGTTATGCGGCAAGTTAATTATCAAAACCACAGTACTCAGAGACAGGGAACTAGCTTCATTCTGTGATGTTTACGGAAAGCTATTTCAACTAACTATGTAAACATACCATTTAATATGTATTTTTTGGCATAATCAAAACAAAGTGTATGCATTGATATTTGTGTTTATTTATGGTTTATTTTATCTATGTTATTACTGAAATCGATTAGATGAATATACAATCTGATTATGTATGTTCATAAAACAGTTGTTTCATAACAAATAACAATATAAACCCAATGATGCTTGTTTGTGGTCTATTAAGTTTATTTACTTTCCAATATCATCCCCATAAGAATATCAAAATAAACACTTCATTAATAATAGCATTACTTTATAACCAGCATGCATATGATAAAATAGAAATTAAATCACCAAATACATAAAGAAGTACATCAGTATTCACAAAGTAATTGTAATCAGTCAATTTATGAATTTGCAAATCTTGCTACACAAACATATAAATGCTCCAAATAACACGTAACTAATGATTATCGCCAAAATGTTTATAATACCAACAAACATATTGAATTGTATTAATACTTCATGAACTCAATTTCAAATGAAATCTGAATAACTGACAATAGTTTAAGATGTTTAATAAAAATACTCATTTGCCCCAGTCATGAAAGGAGGCTGCAAGATCTTGTTACCACTGCATCAAGTAATAAACATCAAATGTTGTTCAATTTGTTAAATTGTCAAATTTTTATTTTACTTTTTTTAAATTTGATTGTTTTCTTTCACTGCAATACTTGCACAATCTGGTAATACAACGAACCGTCTTTTAAACTTTTGAACATTTACTATATATGACAACTTTTCATTGATCAAGATAGCAGTACGTCTTTTGAATGTGCTTCTAAAATTACTTTAATCTCCCTGAACAGAATAAAATACAGATGAAATAAATACACACAACCAGAAGTTCAATAACACTTTTTGAAGTTTTGTTAAAATTATATTCACATGACACCTTGCACAAACAATCCTGACACTTTAGTGTATTACACAAGTGCATTAGTTGGCAGTAACGATTTACTGAACATTCGACATTTTGTAACTCACTATAGAAATCACAAGAAAAGGTTTGTCGCAACATAAATATTTTCCTGTCCGTGCGTGGGTGGCTTTGTGTTTGGAGATCCCCGATTGTGTTTTGACCTCTCTATCACACTGTTTGCAAACAAATGGCATTCTACAAGTAAACAAAATATGAATATAAATTATCGACAATCGTAATAATTTTGAGTAACATGAACGTCGTGATTATCATGTTTTAAGCGCGCAAAACAGTACCAACAATGTTTTATTGACCAACTTTTGTTATCTAGACAGACTTAAAATATTTTGACGTTTATGTCAATCTCTTGATTCTCTAGTTTAGTTTTCATACCACAAATAGCATTTCAAAAATGTGTCCCACACATAGCATTATAACATTTGTATAGACACACTCCGAATCATATGTATTTGCGCAAACATACAATGTATGTAGCTTCTCTTTGAAGAATTGCAATGTCCGCCCTATTTTTTAAACCTTCGACAATATTATAATGAACATTTTTGTTGATTGAATAAAAATATACCACACATAGCATTTCACTTTGTGTGTTTTCAAACACGCGGTTGCACTTTTTGGAAAAAATGCTGAACTAATTTGGCGCAAACAAGGTTGTGTATTTTGACAATGACCGGGCACTCGTCTTTGTTGTTTTTTGTAAATGGTTTTGAATTAATGAAGACATTATCACAAACGTTAAAGAAGCGATGTTTTGTTGACAACCGATTGCCCCACACATAGCCGAAAAAGTCACGTGGTACAGGCACCTTGGAAAACATCGTATTTTGCGGAAACCGCGACATATTGTTTTTCGGAAACCGACGATCAGTAATTTGCGTAACCATATGCAAAATTTCAGCACTGAAAAGTTTTCGTTTCTACTTTTGTTCTCAAATTTTCTACCACTAAATTATTGTATATCATTACACAAATGAATAACAAGTAATAATTCCTTGATTTTGGTGAGGGACACTGTCTATAACTGTATATAAATGCTTATAAATACGCCTTAAGGCTCAAATTAAGTGCATAAAGTATTGAAAAAAATCATATTTCAATTTATCGTTCCATCCGAAAGTTTCATCAATTTCCATAGCTCAGTCACTATATTGAAAATTATTACCAATGTCTGATAAAACTTGCATTATTTATTTTTATCTTGAAACTTCTATTACATAAATTGTTTTGTTTTTCATAAAAGTCGTCAATTTCATATTTATGTCTCTATAGTTTAACATTAAGGCAAATATTACCCATGTAATATATAATGCAAATAATAAATAAAATATTCCCTTTTGATCAGTATGTTGGTTTATCATTCAATAACAATATCACTTCATTGAATGATTTAAAAGTTATAACAAACATTACATGTTTTCCGATCAAATGATTCATGAAACATATAACATATTGATATAAAGATATGAACAAATCAAGGTTGCTAGGCTGCCCCCTTAGAATGGTCATGCTAGTATGGAAGTACTTGATATCTAAATTTATTAGCCTTTGGGTGTTGTAAATCAAGGGTGTAACGGTACTCCGTTGGACGGTATATCGTAATAGTCTCCCTCGGTACGATTCACGATACGCCTCCGAGTCCGTACTGTACGGTACGGCATTTTCCATAACGCATTTCAAGGGAAGTAACTGTAATTCGCCCCAAAAATGGCGGAAATTGAATTGAAATCACCTCCAGCGAGCTTCAAATAAAAAATATGGAAGCATGTTGGGTTCCGGATGAAAGGTAAAGACGGAAAGAAGTCAGCTGTTTCTGATATTACAACTTGTCGCCACTGTTTTGTTGATGTTTCCTACAAGTCGGGCAATACGATCAATATGGCAACTCACATGAAAAGACATCATCTTAACGAATTTGATTCTTCAGAATGCTTGCGAGATTCGACGCGAGCTGCAATGAAAATTAAAACAGAAAATAAAGCAGAGCCGAGCCCTGCATTGGCATCTTGCCGATTACGTCTCCAAGATGCATTTAATAACAAGTTTCCAACGTCCTCTTTACGTGCTACAGCTATAACCAAGGCCATAGGCCAGTTCATTGTACTATATGAGACCTTACAGTATTGTGCAAACCCAAGGGTTTCTTAATTTGGTTAAAACTGTAGAACCAAAGTAACATGTACCTACAATAAATCATTTTAGAAGTAAAGTTGTACCTATAATGTATGGAAACAGTGCTTAAAGTTATGGATGAACTCGGTATGGCAGACTGTATTTCTCTGACTACTGATGGGTGGACTTCAAAAGCTGCACAAAGCTATAATACAGTGACATGCCATTTTATAGATAATAATTGGTGCCTGAACAGTTATGTTCTTCAGACAAGACCGTTGTTTAATCGCGTACAGCACAGAACTTGGCATATGTTATTCTTGAAACAGTCAAGGAATGGAATCTAACTAGAACTGTGAAGATTGATTCAGGTGATGTACAAGTGCTTCAACCAAGACCTATTCCTATAACTGCGGAAAATTCATCTCACATTGTCAAAGGTGTAGATGTGGCAGGATTCAAACCCCATATCAGATGTTTTGCACACTGTCTTAATCTTGCTGTTCAAAAGGCTATGCTGATAAATTCGGTTTCGAGATTACTTGGAGAAATGAGAAGGGTTGTTACATTCTTTCATTCAAGTTCAACAGCAACTAAGATTCTTCAGGATAATCAGAAGGCACTCAATATTCCTTCGAAAGAGATTGTACAAGATGTCAAAATAGGATGGAACTCCAGTTATGAAATGATAAGTACATATTTGGAGCAACAGCCAGCTGTGTATGCTACACTGATGAACAAAGATGTTAAAAAGAACTAAAGAGATGTAGTTACTCTTTCTGATGCTGACTTATCTGAAGCTGAGGAACTAGTAGTAGTGTTAAACCCTTTCAAAACTGTTACAAAAATCATGTGTGAGGAAAAGTCACCAACTATATCACTGGTTCATCCCATGAGAGAGCGGATGTTGAAACATATTGAAGAAAAGGACGCCGATTCAGAATTTGCTCGACAGGTGAAGGCTGCAATCCGAGATGATATCAAGTGTCGCTACACCGATCCGTACATCATGAAAGTACTTGAAGTTTGTTGTGCTTTAGACCCAAGGTTAATAGATCTTATTTATTTCTAAACTATTTATAATGTATATGAACATTAAGTTATAATACTTGTTCATTGTCACTTAGGAATATAAAAGAATATGATACACAAATTTTCACATTCATGAACCAAATTTTGGTGTACAGCTTTATGATAAACCAAATATATTATTGTGTACCAGTTAGTACTTTAGTACAAATTTTAATATCAGTTGCAAGTAGAGAGTTGTAACTGATATATTGCATTTGTTTGGTAATTGGTATATTTTAAAAATTTCTAATACAAGGTTCAAGTCCAAGCCGTATCACGAACACGAGGCAGCAGCTAGAGTATTAGGTTATGTTTTGGAGCTCATGATTGATTCAGAAAAGCAGGTAAGGCTTTTAGCTGGAAAACCTAAAATCTGTTTTTTCTCAATAACTTGAGCTTACTCTTTTAAAGGTTGGCTAAAGAAAGGTAGTAACTATTACGCATATAGCCACATAGATACAAAATTCAAATATCACTGTTACCTATTGTGCCTCTAATAGTTTAATTTGTAATTTCTTTGTTTTTTCTCACATTTTTGTTCATTTGGAAATTCAAATTTTTGACAAAAATGGGAAACGCTAACTGACGAAATTAATACTTTGAATTTTTTTCTTAAGCCAGCCTTTGTACTTCCTTATTTGATTCCTTCTGAGCCTGCATGTTTGAATACAGTATTGATTGTTCATTAACTTTCAAAGTTTGTTCACAAGTTCATATGTGTATAGCTTTTTACATCACTTATTCTATTGTTCAAAGTTACACTGTAAGTCTGTTACTGTGTTGCATACTTAATACTTGTTATAGAGCCTACAAAACCATACTCTGAGCCTTAACAGCTTCACCTTGGTCAAGAAAGGTAATAGTTTGATATGACCTGTCCAGACCCCCATTCCCATTCATTAGAATTTTACTTATATAATTTTATTTTATTTTTATCATTCAATTTATTAAGTTTAAGGCAATAACTGAATAGTGCATACTGGAAAAACTCCCAAAAGCTAAATAAGATTTGTATTGACAAATTTTGTAAAATGCAATTTACACTACTTTAAATGATAATTACTAATAAAAGCAACGTTTAATTAAAATGTAAATTGTTTATCATCATCCTAGCTTCCAGTAATTGTTGAATGTAAGAAGTTACTTTATCAATTTTCATCTAGCCACTTGTGGCAATTTTATCTAAATAGTTTCATCAATTAATAGGTGAGAGTGAAACAAGAAACTGACCAAGCTTCATCCACACCAGCACAGTCGGATGCAAGACTGCCTGCCTTACCCCAGTTGTCAGAGTCTACTTCTGATCTCTCTATTGTACCTCAGTCTCCAAATGAAGGATCCATAAATAAAACTGCTGAAGGTATGGTTTTATGTGCTTTTTTCCTATAATTCATTCATTCATAACTGCTTATCAGATATCATTGACTTACTCTGACATTTGCACATACCATAGTGTAGGGTGAACAGACTGGATGAATAAAAGCCAGTCTGCGCAGCTATAATAGCTATTATAAAGATTGTTTTCTGAAACTGTTCATGCCCAGTGTTCTTTTTATGCCCCAAAGGCCGAAGGGGGGCATATTACTTTTAAATTCCGTTTGTTTGTCTGTACGTTTGTTTTTTCACCACAAGTTTTTGTATGACATTTTCCTTCCTTAAGTAACTATGAATGACTGCTAAATAAATATTTCTTCATTTTCAGACAGTCCAAAACCCAGAAGTGCTATGGAAAACCTGTTTGGTGATGTTCTGGTTATGAAAGTTGAACCTGCCAAACCAGTATCAACCAGAGCTTGGGGTAAACAGCAACTTTACAGATCTGTGCCAGGGCTTCAGCTTTAAGAAAATCCTTTGACATAGTGGAAGGCGAATGAAAAGAAATACAAACTTCTGTCAAAATAAGCAAAATCATATCTTTCAATTCAAGAGGCATCTGTTCCCAGTGAACGTGTATTTTCTACAGCGAGGGACATAAATTCAGATCAGAGGGCAGCTCTATCACCAGAGCATGTTGATATGTTGATATTTTTGAAAAAGAATTTAACACTGTGAAGAAGTATGCTTGACGTATTGAAAAGACTGCTGCTGTTGTTTCATTCTTGTTAAAAGCATTATATGTGGCGATGTAGTTTCCACAATTTTGGTTTCCTATTTTATTTCAATTCGTTCATTTGTATTTACTCTAAAGAACACAACTTTTGAAGAAAAACACTTAAAATTGTCAATATTTATTTAACTTTTAAACAACAGCAACTTCACTGTAAGCAACAAAACTAATACATAATAAACAAATTACAATTTTCTTTATATAGTTTCATATGCGCCAACGCGCCAAGTAATTTTTTAATGTTGGGATATTGTAACAACACGCGGCAAGAAAGATTCCATTGACGCAATCAATAAAATATGTGGCGCAGTAATTGGCTAAATGTTAACGGAAATTCTCCCAATATCATCTCATATCACATTTTTAAATAACAAATTTTGTAATCTTAAATTTGAAATGAAATTACATTTTTTACAAATTAAAGAAATGATGCACATATACAAGTTTTAAAACAAATAATAATAACTAATTGTCAATTCGTGTACTTTCATGACATTATATGGTATTTTGTATAGTGTAGGCCACAAATGTAGAGGTCTTTAAATAAAATAAAAAAATGGTTTAAAATGGTTTGTATGTTGTTTCCACCTGACAAAACGTAGCGCAATACGTATTGTATAGTACACACTGTACTGCGATACGTATCGTATCGTAAGGTGAGCGTATCGCGACACCCTTATTGTAAATACATGAACTATTTAATGAAATGTCTTAAACTGTCAACAATGTTTTCATTTAGTTAAAGAAAGGCAACATAACCCGTACAATAGTTGCTATCGACTAATACGCTGTAGTTCGTCTGTCATTTCAATTTATGATATGGGTTAATTTGGGTCATCCTTAACGAATTCGAGGAATTCGAGGAATCAAGCCAAGCTCCATGACATCACTGCCATTTCGATTATCTTAAAAATAAATTTCATTGATAACAGTAAAATGTAAAACACCAATATTTAAAAAGATACGAAATACTCTTTTTTTATTTTTGTGGTACAATATATTCAAAACATGTTTATGAACCAAATGAAGATATATCGTTGCTTGAAATTAAAAGCACTTTGTATCTCGTTAAATCTATGTTACCAGACCACATATTGATTTGCAATGTTGGCTATTGCTATAAGAAATAACTTCATTTTACGAAATATTTTACGAAATATTCGTTTACTTTGAGTGTTAATGCGGCTTTGAAAAAATAGCAACTAAAGTAATCAACGTACTGTTGATTATATATCATGTTTTTTACGTTAGCACTCGTAATCAAGTTTTATTGAGATATAATTAGACATGTACAAAAAACATATTGCCAGAAACACTCATAGTGTACAAAAACTGATAATGTGAGAGATATATACCGTTTTTTTTACGCTTGAATATGATGACCATAACAAGGATGATTATAAGTCCACCAAGAGCGCCACCAACCGAACCAGCAATCACTGTTATTTGGGCACTATTTCCTCTTGGCAATTCTTAAAATAAATATTATTTGAATTTACTGTATAATGTATATAAATGCAATATAAAACAAATATTTGTATGCCCCCGGTAGGGTGTCATAAAGAGGTTGAACTGTCAATCCGTCTGTCTGTCAGTCTGTGCGTTGGTCCGAAAACTTTAACATCGGCCATAACTTTTGCAATATTGAAGATAACAACTTGATATTTGACATGCATGTGTACCTCATGGAGCTGCACATTTTGAGTGGTGAAAGGTTAAGGTCAAGGTCATCCTTCAAGGTCAAAAAACAAAACCCAAGGGAAGTAACACTCTTAAAAGGGAGATAATTTCTATTTTATATCATTTGGCATTTACAGATCATTTTCACAAGGGAAGTAATATTCTTTAAACGGATATAATCATTTTTTTTTTTATTCAAAGCGACTCAGTAGGTGGCATTGTGTACCTGAAAAACACATCTCTTGTTTTCATTTTAAGATGGGAAAACTCCACACATAAAACGCTTTGGAGCGATTGTTTAAAGGAGCCTTTTCACAGATTTTGGCATGTTTTGAAGTTTGTCATTTAATGCTTTATATTGATAAATGTAAACATTGGATCTAAAAAGCTCCAGTAAAAAATCAAGAATAAAATTTAAAACAAGGAAAAAAGTAGCCCGTAGCAGGGCTCGAACCAGTGACTCCCGGAGTCCTGTGTAAAACCAATTAGACCGCTCGGCCATCCGGCCAAATATGTACAAGAGACGCATTTTATACTTTATATAAGCAATCTTCGTAGTTTCACAAAATTAAACGACAACAACAGAACTCTCCAAATTATTCAATCGTTTCGCGTTGCAACGCTTTATAATTTTCAGGTTTTTAAATCGTCAAAAAATGCATATGATGGCTATATTAGACCATGGCAAATGTTTAATATTACTGTTTCCTCACAATTATCATAACTAAATCGAAAATTTGCAAATCTGAAACAACTTTTTTCAATTTTGTCAATTTACCAAAACGTGAAAAGATCCCTTTAAAAGTTATCAATTCTATTTTTAAGAAATATTTCAATTGTTTGACGATTTTAACGACATTGTAAGCAAGGTTCCAAAAGAAGACATACACTTCCGTCCGGAGATAATGTATATTTGTTGTGATTATGATGTTGGTTTGGCAATAAAGTAGTTGGACAAAGATTTCATCTGTTTGTACCTTTTTTTGTGCCAAGTCTACGTTAGTTAAACGTTATCGTTTTAATTGCTTTCAATATATGCTAAAGTTAATGCTAGTTGTATAGTTTTGCTTTTGTATGGAAAACGAGAAATATGCGACAATGACGCGATACTATGTCATACATTCATCGATTCATCATATAATAATTGATTAATTTTTATATGGTATTTTAAAATTGACTGAGCTGCATCCACGTATATCTTGGATCAACGTCAATATATATTTATTCAGAGATGCCACTAGATAACAATAAGTCACAGGCAAGCATTATGGGCAAGTTTCAAATAGCTAAAGTAGAAACGAGGACTACTAGAATCGTAAAAATAACAGCATCCGGATAAACATTGTCATTCGATCACCCGTAGATGTTGTTGGTAGACTATAGCACTCCCGTAAATGTACTAACCCGGACAAAGACTCACTCGTTTATTTTTAGACGCGGCTATATTCTTTACACCAATTGAATAACAATGTGAAATTTTTAACTAAAATCCTTACTTTTTCACAAAATGGTACATTGTGAAACAGCAAACTTTTACTAAAGATGACACAAATACACAACATTACAAAAAACAATGATGTTTTATAAACATGTTCTTGTAGTAACATTCTTAACAGTTCCAAAACAGAGTATTTGTTTAAAACATTGCCTCTATGTAGAAGTTGCCTTAAAAAAACTTAAACTAAGATTATCTCATGATATAGTTTCTTGTGTTTCATTGTTTGCTTTCTTGGATGAGTAATACTGAGAGGGAAAAGGAGCACTTCATATATGTTGAAATAAACGTTTTTAAAAAGATATAAAATATTCTGGTATATACATTACATAAAATGTGGAGTCAGTTGCATGATTCACAATACAAACAGTTTTTTAATAAAAATACTATCATATAAACTTTAACTCGCAGAGTTCGTTTACCAATACAAAATAAAGAAGTAAAACTCCAGCTGCTGGAGCAGTATTGAATTCTTATTATAAACAATTAATTGGCCCTTTATTTATGGCAATTGACCGATTGCCCAAACAGTACAAAACAGCACAATACCAAACAACATTAACACATATAAGAATAAAGCTGGGGTCATCGCATTGGAACGGTCAATGCAAAGTATTGGGGGTTTAAACCGGTTTTAGAGCACTTAACCTAACACTTGGCCCAGCAATATTCATGATATATATAAGTTTAAATAAAATATAACCTCATAGCATTGTAACTCAAATTAAACTAGAAATGGCGCGGCAGAGGCCGACGCGTATCCCCACGCCGCATGTTTGACCCAGGGGCGCCCCAGGATTGGTAATGGGGCCATGCATAGTTGAGATTGACCGTATTATCATAGGAGAGGTTCAGTATCAATTAGAAATGAACTGGTGAAGAAATGAAGGAGTTATAGTAAAAGGCAATTTTGGATGGGTGTGGTCTATGTGGTCGGGGCGCCCCAGGGTTGGTAATGGGGTCATGCATAATTTAGATTGACCGTATTGTTATCTGAGAGGTTCAGTATCAATTTGAAGTGAATCAGTGTAGAAATAAAGAAATTATAGTAAAAGGCAATTTTGGGTGGGTGTGGTCTTTGTGGGCGGGGCGCCCCAGGGTTGGTAATGTGGTCATGCATAGTTGAGATTGACCGTATTGTCATAAGATAGGTTCAGTATCAATTTGAAGTAAATCGGTGTAGAAATGAAGAAGTTAATGTTAAATAACCTATTAAAATGAGTGAACATATCTGACCCGGCCCCATCCCAACCGCCATAACTTTTGACCCAGGGGTCAGATCGAAATTCTAAATAGTCAGGGTCGCACAAATGCTCATAGCTACCATGTGTGTAAGTTTCAAGGTTCTATGGCTAATAGTGTAGGAGGAGATAGTGGCCAGGACGGACGGGCAGACGGACGGACGGACGGATAAACGGCGAAGATAACCACAATATCCCCACGCTTTTCAAAAAGCGTGGGGATGATAATAATAAAATGGAATTAAAACGCATTCAAGTTAAAGTTTCAATTACAAGACTCAACATATACTTGGTTACAATACGCAACGTCTAAACCGGAATCCCCTTTAAACCGGACTATCATTATGATACAGTGGATGTCCGATGTAAGGAGTTTCCGATGAATGACATAACTCTGCGTCAGTGTCAATCATATGCAGTAAAAGCATTGGCATATATGTTGTGCTATCTAGATGTACACAAACAAATGTGTTATGAGCAATTTTAAATGAATAACTGAACATGGTGTCATAAATACCTGGCAATTCAAATGTCATGATGTTGCTTTTTAGAACAGTACCATCCGACGCTCTAATAGAGCACGCCCATTGGTCACCAACGTTAGACCTGTTGAAGTTCTTAAGTGTACATGCGTGCACCGTGTTTGTACACGTACAGTCGGTCAGATAATCTGGGTTTGTTGGGATATTCAGACAGTCTCCTCCGTTTACTTGCGCGATCAGAGCTATTTTACCATTAAGCCACCACGAGACGATTTGGTAGTAGTCATGGTGACAGGTCAGATGTGGTGAGTGACCAGCTGACACGTCTGTCGTATCTGCATGTAGGGTCACCAAATGGGCAGCTGTATGATCGTGAACATTGCAATACAATTGTATTTATATTGTAAAACCCCGTTAACACTCAACATCAACGAAATTTTCGTAAAATATTTCGTTAAATGCAGTTAACCCATACAAATGTGTTCCTTATAGAAATAGCCGAAATTCAACGCTAGATGTATTATGTTAACATAGATTAACAAGATACACAATGCTTTTTTATTATTTTTTGTAGTACAATATATTCAATTTTTATTACCCGCAACGAAATCGATTCATACGACACACAAACACTCAATTGGTACACGAACATGTGTTTAATATATAGTACCACACAACAATAAAAAATAGCACTTTATATCTTGTTCAATCTATGTTACCAGACCACATCAAGCAATAAAATAATTGTGTCTATTGCTATACTGAGTTTATATGTGTAAACTTAATTTTATGAAATATTTTACGAAATATGTGTTGATTTTGAGTGTTAATGGGACTTTAATGATATAATATCAAAGACATGTTTACTCGTAGATACGTGTGGTTCAATCGTTAACCATTCAGACACTAAACATATTCTTGGTTACAATACTTCACGTCTAAACCGGAATCCTCTCTAAACCGGACTTTTGTTATGATACAGGGGATGCACGGTAAAAGAGGATTGCAATTTGCGTCAGTGTCAATCATATGCAGAACAAGCATTATTTGAAATATATGCTGTGCTTGCTAGATGTTAACGAACAAATGTTTTTAGTTCCACATGTATAAATGGACAACTAAATATAATGTCATAAATACCTGGCAATGTTAATGTCAGAATGTTACTTTTTATAACAGTGCCATTCCAACCGCTAATAGAGCATGCCCATTGGTCACCAACGTTAGGCAAGGACAAGTGCTTTAGTGTACATGTGTGCACTGTGTTTGCACAAGTACAATTGGCGAGATAATCTTGATTCGTTGGGGTATTCGTGCAGTCTCCTCTGTTTACTTGCGCGCTCAGAGCTATTTCTCCATTTATCCACCACGAGACGAGTGGGTCGTTGTAATGATGACATGCCATATGTATTGAGTGACCAGCTGACACCACTGTTGTGTCTGCATACAAGGTCACCAATTTGGAAGCTAAATGATGGTAAAAACTGCAATAACACTGTATGTATTGTTTAAAGCCACGTTTACACTTAAAATCATCGAATATTGTGTAACATATACCGTAAAATACATTTCACCCATACTCGTTAGTGTTCCGTATAGAAATAGCTCAACTTTCAATGCTAGATGTGTTCTGGTAACATTGATTTGACAAGATACACAATGCGTTTTTATTTTTAAGTGGAACAATATATTCCATTTTAATTTCTTCCATCGATATCTATTCATAAGACACACGAACACTTTATTGGTACATCGAAATGTTTGGAATATATTGAACCAAACAAATATAAAAATAGCATTTTGTATCTTGTTTAATCTTTGTTACTAGACCACATCAAGCAATGAAATTTTTATCTATTGCTATAAGAAATACGGAGTTTGTATGTGTAAACATTATTTTATGAAATATTTTACGAAATATTCATTGATTGTGAGTGTTAAAGGGACTTTAATGAAATAATATCAAATACATTTAACGCGTTTATATGTGTTTTAATAGTTAACCATTAAGAGACTCAACATATACTTGGTTACAATACTTCACGTCTAAACCGGAATCTCCTCTAAACCGGACTTTCATTATGATACAGTGGATGTCCGATTTTAGAGGTTTCGAATATATGACATAATTTTGAGTCACTGTCAATCATATACAGTAAAAGCATTGACATATATGCTGTGCTTGCTAGATGTACACGAACACATGTTTTTAGTGCCACATGTATACATGAATAACTAAAAATAGTGTAATAAATACCTGGCAATGTTAATGTCAGAATGTTACTTTTTATAACAGTACCATCCCAATCGCTTATTGAACACGCCCAGTGGTCACCAACGTTAGACGTGTTGAAGTTCGTGAGTGTACATGTGTGAACTGTTTGTGCACACGTACAGTCGGTCAGATAAGCTGGATTCTTTGTGGTATTCAGGCAGTCTGTTCCGTTTACTTGCGCGCTCAGAGCTATTACTCCATTAAGCCACCACGAGACGATTGGGTAGTTTTCATGGTGACAAGTCAGATGTGGTGAGTGATCAGCTGACACGTCCGTCGTGTCTGCAGAGAGGTTCACCGATTTGGGAGCTGAATGATGGTAACAATTTCAATACAATTGAATTTGTTTTGTTAAAGTCCAATGAACACTCAAAATCAACGAGAATTTAAAAAAGAAAAATATTTCGTAACATACACTTAGCCCATACAAATCAGCGTTCCTTATAGCAATAGCCAAAATGACAACGCCAGATGTGTTCTTGTTTCATAGGTTTAATATTATACACAATGATGTTTTATTATTTTGTAGTACAATATATTCCATTTTAATTTCCCGCAACGACATCTTTTCATACTGTCACGAACAATAAATTGGTACATGAACATGTGTTGAAAATATTGTGCAACAAACAAATACAAAAAAACATTGTGTAGCTTGTAAAATCTATGTTACCAGACAACATCTAGCAATGAAAGTGTGTCTGATTATTTAAGGAATACTGAATTTGAATGTATTAACTTTATTTTATGAAATATTTTACGAAATATTCGTTGATTTTGATTGTTGATGTGACTCTAATGAAATAATATCGAATACATTTAACTCGTTTATGTGTGTGTTGTAATAGTGAATCATTCAGAGACTCAACATATTCTTGTTTAAAATACCTCACGTCCAAACCGGAATCCCCTCTAAACCGGACTTTCATTATGATATGTATCATAATCACTGTACAGTGGATGTCCGGTTTAAGAGGTTTCGAATGTATGACATAACTTTGTGTCAGTGTCAATCATATGCAGAAAAGGCTTCAACATATATGTTGTGCTAGCTAGATGTAAACAAACAAATGATTTATGTGCAACATGTATAAATAAATAACCAAATATGATGACATAAATACCTGGTAATTCTAATGTCAGAATGTTGCTTTTTATAACAGTACCATCCGACGCTCTAATAGAGCACGCCCATTGGTCACCAACGTTAGACTTGGACAAGTGCTTAAGTGTACATGTGTGCACTGTGTTTGTACACGTACAGTCGGTCAGATAATATGGATTGGTTGGGGTATTCAGGCAGTCTCCTCCGTTTACTTGCGCGATCAGAGCTATTTCTCCATTAAGCCACCATGAGGCGATTTGGTAGAAGTCATGGTGACAGGTCAGATGTGATGAGCGACCAGCTGACAAGTCTGTCGTGTCTGCATGTAGGGTCACCAAATGAACAGCTGAATGATTAAATTGTATTTTTGTAAAGCCCCATTAACACTCAAAATCAACGAATGTTTCGTAAAATACAGTTAACCCATACAAATCAGTGTTCCTTATAGCAATAGCCAATATTTCAACGCTAGATGTATTCTGTTAAAATAGATATTAAAATACACAATTCTTTTTTAATTATTTTTTGTAGTACACTGTATTCCATTTTAAGTTCACGCAACGATATCTATTCATACGAAACACGAAAACTAAATTGGTACTCAAACCTGTGTTGTATATATATTGTACCACACAAAAATAAAATTACGAATTTGTATCTTGTTCAATCTATGTTACCAGACCACATCTAGCAATACATTTTGTCTATTGCTATAAGGGATACTGACATTGTATGTGTTAACTTTATTTAAGGAAATATTTTACGAAATATTTGTTGATTTTGAGTGTTAATATGGAACTCTAACTAAATATTATCAAATAAATTTTAACTTGTAGATATGTGTATTTCAATCGTTAAATATTCAGAGACTCAACAAATACTTGGTTAAAAAATATTCACGTGTAAACCGGAATCCTCTCTAAACCGGACTTTCATTACGATACAGTGGACGTCCGGTTTAGAGGTTTCGAATGTATGACATAACGTTGCGTCAGTGTCAATCATATTCAGAACAAGGATTAAGATATATGATGTGCTTGATAGATGTAAACGAACAAATGTTTTAAGTTCCACATGTATAAATGGACAACTAAATATAATGTCATAAATACCTGGCAATGCTAATGTCAGAATGTTACTTTTTATAACAGTGCCATTCCAACCGCTAATAGAGCATGCCCATTGGTCACCAACGTTAGGCAAGGACAAGTGCTTAAGTGTACATGTGTGAACTGTGTTTGTACAAGTACAATTGGCGAGATAATCTTGATTCGTTGGGGTATTCATGCAGTCTCCTCTGTTTACTTGCGCGCTCAGAGCTATTTCTCCATTTATCCACCACGAGACGAGTGGGTCGTTGTAATGATGACATGCCATATGTATTGAGTGACCAGCTGACACCACTGATGTGTCTGCATACAAGGTCACCAATTGGGAAGCTAAATGATGGTAAAAACTGCAATAACACTGTATGTATTGTTTAAAGCCCCGTTTACACTCAAAATCATCGAATATTGTGTAACATATACCGTAAAATACATTACACCCATACACGTCAGTGTTCCGTATAGAAATAGCTCAACTTTCAATGCTAGATGTGTTCTGGTAACATTGATTTGACAAGATACACAATGCGTTTTTATTTTTAAGCGGAACAATATATTCCATTTTAATTTCTTCCATCGATATCTATTCATAAGACACACGAACACTTAATTGGTATATCATAATGTTTGGAATATATTGAACCAAACAAATATAAAAATAGCATTTTGTATCTTGTTTAATCTTTGTTACTAGACCACATCAAACAATGAAATTTGTATCTATTGCTATAAGGAATACGGAGTTTGTATGTGTAAACTTTATTTTATGAAATATTTAACGAAATATTCATTGATTGTGAGTGTTAAAGGACTTTAATGAAATAATATCAAATACATTTAACGCGTTTATATGTGTTTTAATAGTTAACCATTCAGAGACTCAACATATACTTGGTTACAATACTTCACGTCTAAACCGGAATCCCCTCTAAACCGGACTTTCATTATGATACAGTGGATGTCCGATTTTAGAGGTTTCGAATATATGACATAATTTTGAGTCACTGTCAATCATATAAAGTAAAAGCATTGACATATATGCTGTGCTTGCTAGATGTACACGAACACATGTTTTTAGTGCCACATGTATACATGAATAACTAAAAATAGTGTAATAAATACCTGGCAATGTTAATGTCAGAATGTTACTTTTTATAACAGTACCATCCCAATCGCTTATTGAACACGCCCATTGGTCACCAACGTTAGACGTGTTGAAGTTCTTGAGTGTACATGTGTGAACTGTTTGTGCACACGTACAGTCGGTCAGATAAGCTGGGTTCTTTGTGGTATTCAGGCAGTCTGTTCCGTTTACTTGCGCGCTCAGAGCTATTACTCCATTAAGCCACCACGAGACGATTGGGTAGTTTTCATGTTGACAAGTCAGATGTGGTGAGTGACCAGCTGACACGTCCGTCGTGTCTGCAGATAGGTTCACCGATTTGGGAGCTGAATGATGGTAACAATTTCAATACAATTGAATTTGTTTTGTTAAAGTCCAATTAACACTCAAAATCAACGAGAATTTAAAAAGAAAAATATTTCGTAAATTACAGTTAACTCATACAAATCAGCGTTCCTTATAGCAATAGCCAAAATGACAACGCTAGATGTGTTCTTGTTTCATAGGTTTAATATTATACACAATGATGTTTTATTATTTTGTAGTACAATATATTCCATTTTAATGTCCCGCAACGACATTTATTCATACTGTCACGAACAATAAATTGGTACATGAACATGTGTTGAAAATATTGTGCCACAAACAAATAAAAAAAACATTTTGTAGCTTGTTAAATCTATGTTACCAGACAACATCTAGCAATGAAAGTGTGTCTGTTTATTTAAGGAATACTGAGTTTGAATGTATTAACTTTATTTTATGAAATATTTTACGAAATATTCGTTGATTTTGAGTGTTAATGTGACTTTAATGAAATAATATCGAATACATTTAACTGGTTTATGTGTGTGTTGTAATAGTGAATCATTCAGAGACTCAACATATTCTTGTTTAAAATACCTCACGTCCAAACCGGAATCCCCTCTAAACCGGACTTTCATTATGATATGTATCATAATCACTGTACAGTGGATGTCCGGTTTAAGAGGTTTCCAATGTATGACATAACATTGCGTCAGTGTCAATCATATGCAGAAAAGGCTTTAACAGATATGTTGTGCTAGCTAGATGTAAACAAACAAATGATGTATGTGCAACATGTATAAATAAATAACCAAATATGATGACATAAATACCTGGCAATTCTAATGTCAGAATGTTGCTTTTTATAACAGTACCATCCGACGCTCTAATAGAGCACCCCCATTGGTCACCAACGTTAGACTTGGACAAGTGCTTAAGTGTACATGTGTGCACTGTGTTTGTACACGTACAGTCGGCCAGATAATATGGATTGGTTGGGGTATTCAGGCAGTCTTCTCCGTTTACTTGCGCGATCAGAGCTATTTCTCCATTAAGCCACCATGAGGCGATTTGGTAGTAGTCATGGTGACAGGTCAGATGTGGTGAGCGACCAGCTGACACGTCTGTCGTGTCTGCATGTAGGGTCACCAAATGGACAGCTGAATGATTAAATTGTATTTTTGTAAAGCCCCATTAACACTCAAAATCAACGAATGTTTCGTAAATTACAGTTAACCCATACAAATCAGTGTTCCTTATAGCAATAGCCAAAATTTCAACGCTAGATGTATTCTGTTAACATAGATTCAAAAATACACAATTTTTTTTAAATTATTTTTTGTAGTACACTGTATTCCATTTTAAGTTCCCGCAACGATTTCTATTCATACGAAACACAAACACTAAATTGGTACTCAAACATGTGTTGTATATATATTGTACCACACAAAAATAAAATAACGAATTTGTATCTCTTTAAATCTATGTTACCAGACCACATCTAGCAATACAATTTGTCTATTGCTATAAGGAATACTGACTTTGTATGTGTTAACTTTATTTTATTAAATATTTTACGAAATATTTGTTGATTTTGAGTGTTAATATGGAACTCTGACTAAAAAATATCAAAGAAATTTTAACATGTAGATATGTGTGTTTTAATAGTTAACTATTCAGAGACTCAACAAATACTTGGTTAAAATACTTCACGTGTAAACCGGAATCCCCTCTAAACCGGACTTTCATTATGATACAGTGGACGTCCGGTTTAGAGGTTTCGAATGTATGACATAACGTTGCGTCAGTGTCAATCATAATCATAACAAGGATTGAGATATATGATGTGCTTGATAGATGTTAACGAACAAATGTGTTTAGTTCCAAATGTATATACGAATAACTAAATATAGTGTCATACATACCTGGCAATGTTAATATCAGAATGTTACTTTTTATAACAGTACCATTCCAATCGCTAATAGAGCATGCCCATTGGTCACCAACGTTAGGCCAGGACAAGTACTTAAGTGTGCATGTGTGCACTGAGTTTGCACAAGTACAGTTGGCGAGATAATCTGGATTTGTTGGGTTATTCATGCAGTTTCCTCCGTTTACTTGCGCGCTCAGAGCTATTTCTCCATTGAGCCACCACGAGACGAGTGGGTCGTAGTAATGGTGACAGGTCATATGTATTGAGTGACCAGCTGACACGTCTGTCGTGTCTGCATACAGGGTCACCAATGGGAAAGCTAAATGGTGGTACAAATTGCAATAACACTGTATTGATTGTTTAAAGCCCCATTAACACTCAAAATAAACGAATATTTCGTAACATATATCGTGAAATAAAGCTAACCAATTAAAATCAGTGTTCCTTATAACAATAGCTCAAATTTTAATGCTAGATTTTCAGCCTTCATAGGCTGTTAGCGGCCTTGTTATCGTGTCAATCCAATACAGACGCTGCGTATTTAGACTTACATCTTACTATTAATAATAATATGATTAAAACTAGTTTATACGACAAACGGGACGACTTTAACTTTGAAATTGTGAATTTTCCGTTCCTACATGGCAACATCTCTAAAGGTCCGCCCTATGGCATTTACATTTCGCAGTTGGTACGCTATGCCAGAGCATGTTCATGTATTAAAGATTTTAATGATCGTAATCGTATATTAACGAAGAAATTGCTAAAACAATCTTTTTGTATCATAACCTTAGAAGTAAATTCGCTAAATTTCACTCCAAGTATGGTGATTTAATTTCTAAATATAATGTGTCTGTAAAATGGCATTTAAACTAATGGAATTTCCCTCCCATCAATTTATGGAGATGTTTTGAAGCGTATTCGCAAATTAAAATATCTTAAAGAAAATGTTTATATTAAACTTTTCAATTTAATAAACTCGTTTTTATCAAAAGGATATGATGTTAACGTACTAAAAAACACGTCCTTGTTGGTTTTCAATTCACTATATCTTTTTTCTCTTAAAATTTGGAATCATTAATGGAATTACCATTTTAAACGTTTGATTCTATATAATTACCTAAGCTGGTTTTATTAGTAATTCAATTTTACAGTACCGCCACTTTAATAGTTTTATTTTTATGTTACAGCACTGCCCCTTGATTTTGTTCACGTCATCGTGTCTTCGCTTATCAATTACGCCATACAATATTCTTTCTCTGTTCCTGACTACATAGATTTGTGTGACGTCATCGCTTCATACTTTCACTATTTTAATCTATATGCATAGGTCATTGAGTTTAAAGCGTTCATTTTTTTTGTGTTTTCTCTCTGACAGGCGTTTCTTGTTTGAATTATTTTTTAGCAGTCACATTAACAACCAAGCTATGTAATATGGATCTTTTACAACCATTATTGCTGCTTCTTCATGTATTTTGCGCGATGATGATCTGAAATATTAACTTTATGACGCTATATTCTTAAATCTTTTTCTATAAAGAAGGAATGTAGTTGACACTTGTTCGTAGTTTCATTTCATCGTTCCTCAAAAGGTTGTAACACTCTCGCTCTGGTATATTTCCTACCATTGAGTAATTAAATGGTAATTATATTGAATACGTTTTAATTCACTTTTATAATTGTTTAATTTGAGTTACAATGCTATGAGGTTAAATTTTATTTACACTTAAATGTATCATGAATATTGCTGGGCCAAGTGTGAGGTTGAGTGCTCTAAAACCGGTTTAAACTCCCAATGCTTTGCATTGACCGTTCCAATGCGGTGACCCCAGTTTTATTCTTATATGGGTTTATGTTGTTTTGTATTGTGCTGTTTTGTACTGTTTTGGCAATCGGTCACTTGCCTTAAATAAAGGACCAACTAATTGTATATAATAAGAATTCAAAACTGCTCCAGCAGCTGCAGTTTCACTTCTTTATATTGGTAACATTGATTTAACAAGATGCAAAATGCTTTTCTATTTTTAAGTAGAACAATTTATTACCATTTTAATTTCTCGCAACGATATATATTTATAAGACACACGAACACTAAATTCGTACATGAACATGTGTTGAATATATTGTACCACAAATTATAAAAAAAGGCATTTTGTATCTTGTTAAATCTGTGTTACCACCAAATCTAGCAATGACATTTTGATCTATTTCTACAATGAGGACTGAGTTTGTATGTGTTAGCCTTATTTTATGAAATATTTTACGAAATATTCGTTGATTATGAGTGTTAATGGGACTTTAATGAAATAATATCAAAGGCATTTAACTCGTTTATATGTGTGTTTCAATCGTTAACCATTCAGAGACTCAAGATATACTTGGAAACAAAACTTCACGTCTAAACCGGAATCTCTCTAAACCGGACTTGCATTATGATACAGTGGATGCCCGGTTTAAGAGGTTTCGAATATATGACATAACTTTGCGTCAGTGTCAATCATATAAAGTAAAAGCATTGACATATATGCTGCGCTTGCTGGATGTAAACGAACAAATGTTTTGTTAGTGCCAAATGTATAAATAATTAACTAAAATGGTGTAATAAATACCTGGCAATGTCAGAATGTTACTTTTTATAACAGTACCATCCCAATCGCTAATAGAGCACGCCCATTGGTCACCAACGTTAGACCTGTTGAAGTTCTTAAGTGTACATGTGTGCACTGTGTATGTACACGTACAGTCGGTCAGAAAAGCTGGATTCTTTTGGGTATTCAGGCAGTCTGTTCCGTTAACTTGCGCGCTCAGAGCTATTTCTCCATTGAGCCACCACGAGACGATTGGGAAGTTGTCATGGTGACAAGTCAGAATCGGTGAATGACCAGCTGACACGTCTGTTGTGTCTGCAGATATGTTCACTGATTTGGGAGCTGAATTATGGTAAAAATTGCAATACAATTGTATTTATTTTGTGTTCAAGCACCATTAACACTCAAAGTCAACGAATATTTCGTAAAATATTTCGTAAATACAGTTTACCCATACACATCAGTGTTCATTATAGCAATAGCCAAAATGTCAACGCTAGATGTGTTCTGGTTACAAATATTTAACAAGATACACACTGCTTTTTTATTTTGTGTACTACAATATATTCCAGTTTAATTGCCCGCAATAATATATATTCATACGACACACGAACACTTAATTGGTACGTGAACATGTGTTGAAAATATTGTACCACAAACAAATAAAAAGGAGCATTTTGTATCTTGTTAAATCTATGTTACCAGACAACATCTAGCGATGAAAATTGTCTATTGCTATACGGAATACTGAATTTGCATGTGTAAACTTAATTTTATGAAATATGTTTCGAAAGATTCGTTGATTTTAAGTGTAAATGGGTCTTGAATGAAATAATATCAAATACATTTAACTCGTTTATATGTGTTAATAGTGAACCATTCAGAGACTCAACATATACTTGGTTACAATACTTCACGACTAAACCGGAATCGCCTCTTAACCGGACTTTCATTATCATACAGTGGATGTCCGGTTTAAGAGGTTTCGAATGTATGACATAACTTTGCGTCAGTGTCAATCATATGCAGAAAAAGCATTGGTATATATGCTATGCTTGCTGATGTAAACGAACAAATGTTTTAGTGCCTCACGTATAAAGAAAAACTAAATATGGTGTCATAAATACCTGGCAATTCTAATGTCAGAATGTTACTTTTTATAACAGTACCATCCGACTCGTTTATAAAGCACGCCCATTGGTCACCAACGTTAGACCTGCTCAAGTTCCTAAGTGTACATATGTGCACTGTGTATGAACATGTACAGTCGGTCAGATAATCAGGATTCATTGGGTTATTCAGGCAGTCCCCTCCGTTTACTTTTGCGCTCAGAGCTATGTCTCCATTATGCCACCACGAGACGATTGGGTAGTTGTCATGGTGACAAGTCAGAAGTGGTGAGTGAACAGCAGACACGTCTGTCGTGTCTGCATATAGGGTCACCGATTTGGGAGCTGAATAATGGTAAATATTGAAATAAAATAGAATTTATTTTTTTAAACCAAGTTAACACTCAAAATCAACGAATGTGTCTTAAAAAAGTTCGTAAAATACAATTTACTCATAAAACATCAGTGTTCCTTATAGTAATCACAGGTGGTTAGCGTGTGGCTATGATATTAATTAGTGAAAACATCATTTTGAATGATAAATAATCATATTATAACGAAAAAGTAAATTTTATGAAAAAAAATCACTATCAAATATATTTATAACAAGGTATGCATCTCAAAATCACCCCAAAACGGGTTGCATCGCTTTGAACAGCCATATCTTCATCAATTGTTCAGCGTTTTCACGATCTCGGTCTTATTCAACGCAGAAATGAATTTCCTTTCTGGAAATGTATACGTCTTGCAATATTTTAACAAATGCTGGTTCAACTTTTAAGAAATAACACGATACACAACTCGCATGACCCAGTTGACAATGATCATGCAGTCTTTAAGACTGAATCTTCACGGAGTAAAGGGCAACTTCCGTACAAAGTTCATGTACCTCGATACCATAATTCAATAAAACGTATGAAAAAACAGTATTACCGTTCTTGTTGTTACATTTTGCATCAAGACTTACTGTCCAGCGCCGTTTGAAACCTTTGTTTACATACATTTTAACTAACTGAGATTTTAAACACACGGGTGATTTCATTGGTCCAATGCGGAGGTGTGTCTTTACAATTGGAGATTTCATTCATAAAGACTGCATGATCATTGTCAACTGGGTCATGCGAGTTGTGTATCGTGTTATTTCTTAAAAGTTGACCCAACATTTTTAAAAATATTGCAAGACATATACATTTCCAGAAAGGAAATTTATTTCTGCGTTGAATAAGACCGAGATCATGAAAATCGCTGCACAATTGATGAAGATATGGCTGTTCAAAGCGATGCACCCCGTTTTGGGGTGACTTTGAGTTGAATACCTTGTTATATATATATTTGATAGTGAAATTATGTTTTTTTTCAGAAAAGTTAATTTTTCGTTCTAATATGATTATTTATCATTCAAAATGATGTTTTCACTAATTAATATCATAGCCACACGCTAACCACATGTAATAGTAATAGCCAACATTTCAAAGCTAGATGTGTTATCGTAACATAGAATTAACCAGATACAAAATGCTTTATTTTTATTTTGTTATAGTAAAATATATTCCATTTTTATTTCTCGGAACAATATTTATTCATAGGACAAACGAAAACAAAAATGTTACAATAAAAGGTGTTGAATACATTTTACCACAAACTAATAAAAAGGAGCATTTTGTATCTTGTTAAGTCTGTTTTACAAGTCCACATCTACCAATAATATTTTGCCTATTGCTATAAGGAATACTGAGCTTTTATGTGTACATATATTTTTCGGCATAGCTGTTTAACGTCATTTTTGAACTTAGATGATCTTTCTTCATGATAGGTCCCAAATGAATAAATCCGAATTGTGCATAGGCTAATAATACAAAATTCACCGTAAACATTGGATGCATATCATTTCAACTGAAATATGAATATATTGTAAATTACATGTAAATTACAATAAATTAAAAACTGTCATGATACAAAACATCCTCTAAACATTACATCGAAACGTTTCTCCTTAGTTTACGAAGTAGTATAGCATTAATCACATGTCTCTACAATTAAAAGAAGCTATTGTTTACATGCCGTAGCGGTCACACTAAACACTACACAAACTGGCTAGATTGCACTGTACCGGTAGGCAGTTGTTTACCACTATCGACAAAGTGGGGGTTTGAGGGCGGTAGCCCCCGATACTAAGGAAATATATAGGTGTTGGAAATATATCTGTCTTTGATTAATTCTAATCAACGTTTGCGTTTATTAGTGTAAATTTGTTTATATGTACCCTGTTTTGTTTGTTTTTTATATAAAGTTCTGTCTTTCGGCAAAACATTCATATCACTATGATGCTTGCAATATTGAGTCTTTTTTGTCTACATTACACTAACATCTTTACATATTATAACACATTATCTTTTATTTCATTCCAACATTATGCTCATAGCATTTCAGTGGCAAATATGTTTTCGTTTCCTATTGAAACTAATGTATTACTCGTTCAAGTGTCAATCATGTGCAGGAAAAGCATTGACATATATGTTGTGCTTGCTAGATGTAAACTGACAAATGTTTATAGTGAAACAAACAAATGTATTGCTAAATATGGTGTCATAAATACCTGGCAATGTTAATGTCAGAATGTTACTTTGTACCATTCCAATAACGCATGCCCATCGGTCACCAAAGTTAGACCAGGACAAATCCTTAAGTGTACATGTGTGCACTGAGTTTGCACACGTACAGTCGGCCAGATAGTCCGGATGCGTTGGTACATTATGGCATTCTTCTCCGTTTACTTGCGATCTCAGAACTATTACGCCATTTAGCCACCACGAGACGAGTGGGTTGTAGTTATGGTTACATGTCAGATGTGGTGAGTTACCAGCTGACAAGTCTGTCGTGTCTGCATAAAGGGTCACTGCTTGCGCAGCTGAATCATGGTAAAAATTGCAATAAAATTGTATTTATTTTTTAAAGCCCCATTTACACTCAACATCAACGAATATTTCGTAAAAAAATCGAAAAATAAATATTACCCTTGAAAAATCAGTGTTCCTTGTAGCAATAGACAACATTTAAAACGCTAGATGAGGTATGGGTACCTAGATTTAACAAGATACCACATGCTCTTTTTATTTTTTTATTTTTTGTGGCATAGTATAGTCAATACATGTTCATGTACCATGTTAGTGTGTGAGTGTCGTGTGAATATATATAATTGCGGAAAATTAAAATGGAAAATAGTGTACCACACAAAAAATAAAAACAGAGCATTTTCTATCATGTTGAATATATCTTACCAGACCACATCTAGCGTTGAAAGTTTGGCTATTGCTCTAATGAACACTGATGTTTTTGGTTTAACATTATTTTACGAAATAGTTTATGAAATATTCGTTGATTTTGAATGTTAATGGGGCTTTAAAAGGATTCTATGTGCTCTCTACAGTTTGAATTGAATGTGTTTTATACACGATATGTTTTCCTGTACTTTACGATACAATACATTGAGAAATGAAGCACTCCAAAAAATAAAACAATTACAGCTAAAACCTCATGAGTTAAATTTTGACATTTGAATGGATTATGTACTTATACAAAGTGAAGCACTCGAGGAAAATATCGATTAGCAAAGAAAGGCCTTAATAATACTTGTTTTGAGTAAATGTGCTTAAATTACTTATCACCAAATAGTTTGTTAGTAATAAGCGCATGACGATAACAAACATATATATTCATTACACTCATTTGTTTAACCTTTGCTTTTCAATATAATTAAAAGTGAGCATGTCGCAAACAAAATAATAGTATAAAACATAACAAATCACTTACTAATTATTACATTATTATTATTTTCGATAGTTTACTTTATATAAGATATCAATATAACAATATTCAATATATACATACCCAAATTGACCAACAGTGAAAACGAAAGAAGCAATCTTAAGTACATATTGGACTGCAGCCGAGCGCCACTATCAAGCAAATGAACAAATTTAAGATATATATATGAGGTTAAATACATTATTATCTCATCTTACTGATGAAGTAAACAAGGTCCATCGAAAGATTAAGTGAGCTCAAATAGACCAGCCTCCGCGCAGAGATTTGACAGGGTCCGATCACAGCTCGCTAACGTGATTCCTCATGGGCAGATAACCACTAGAGTTTTCACAGAGGTTATTGTTTGTTGAATGGGATTGTTTGCCGTGTTCAAACATATTTATGTCATATCAAGGCGATTGGTTCTCGGTTAGGTGATTTAACAGTGCTAAGTGCACATTCTTATTCCTGTGACTGAAATCTGCCCAACTTAAATCAGAGTTAAGGGAATGGACGTAGAGAGGATTTCAAGATCAATACCTAAACAAGTTATGTTGCCGCGATACTTTATGTAAACAGAGATTGATGTTGCCGATAATTATTGCAAGTAACATCTTTTAGTGTATGTCGAAGGTACCGTGCATACGCTAAATTTAGTTTATTAGTAATAAAAACAAACTTAATACTTATTCAAATATTACTTTAAATAGGAACGAACAGTATTTCGTGTTTATGTATAAGATAGTGTCTAAGCGTTGAACCGATAGTAGAGTTTTGTTGCCCTGCGACACACGACGATTCAAATGAGTACAGAGGGGCCGGGCATCACATCTACGTGAACTACGGGACGCACTCTTCCGGTTGGGATCGGACCCTAATTACTTGAATCAGAGGTAAGGGAATGGACGTAGAAAGGATTTTAAGATCAATATCTAAACAAGTTATGTTGCCGCGATACTTTATGTAAACAGAGGTTAATGTTGCCGATATTTATTGCAAGTATCATCTTGTAATGTATTATTATCTATTTTAAAGGTGCAGTGCATGCGCTAAATTTATATTAGTTTAAACATATTTATTTCAAACAACACACATTGTGTTACATTGAATTACATATTACATTTATACAGTTAACATATTTGAATAGGATGGGAACGAAATACAATGTCTTATATAGTTCTTCTCCCCATACAAATACAATTACATGTTGTTAGACGAACATACTTGGTTTTTTATTATTACACACTTATATTAGCATGCAAAACAGAAAGAGAAACTCCGAGTATAGAGTTTCGTTTGTTAAAAAAAAGCAATCATGTTATAGGTTGACATTGGAAAGGTGAAGGGAAGAGACTGAGAGAGTTGGGAGAGAATATAATAAGTTTTGAAATGAAGGATTATGACAAAAGAGTAAAAGAAGGTTGATAGTCGTTCAGTAGCATATTTAAGAATCAAATCGATTGCTTTTTACAATATATTTGTGAACTGCATCAGCTATTTTAGTATTTGTTAAGAAGTCATGAGTGTTGTCTCCATATAGAATCAATGCATGGTACAGTATATACGGATATCGAGTTAAAAAGTTCGTCGCGAATATGTGCATACCGAGTGCATTCGAGGAAGTAATGTGACGTCGTTTCATGATGTCCGCATTGATATAACGGGGATGTAACAATACTGCGTCTGAACAGATGGTCATTCAAGGCACTACACTTTGTTCTTAGGCGCGTGTGTAACATTTGATATCGTCTTTTGCCGTATGAAAATAGGAGATTTGCAATCGGTCGATCTGTATTAATGAGCCTTTTGAAGAAATGGATCGATTTAGCGTTTTTGACGACATCGAGAAGATTATTCCATTCAGATACAGTGGATGGAAGAAACAAATTTGAATAAAGTGACGTTCGCGCTTGAATTGTTTGGGGATGTGACGAATTTCTTAATAAGTAATTGTTTCTCGACCCAACTGTTACGGGCAAGAGAGACTGTTAGTAGTTTAGAACATTGTTCGAGTTCATTTTGTACATTAATATTAGTTTATGTTTGTGTCTACGTTGACTGAGAGTTTCCCATCTTAATTCAGTATAAAGTTCTTCTAATGACACTAGACGTAAACATCCGGATGTTATTCGCGCGGCCTCGATTTGGATTGTTTCTAGTTCATCTTGTTCATATTGCGTACAATTATCAAATACAGCGTCTGAGTACTCAAGCATTGGTCTTATAAACGATACATATATTTTCTCGAGAGCTTTTCTATCAAGCATTATTTTTAATCGACGCATTATATGAACTCGTTTCCATGCCTTTTCCTTTATGAATGACATATGTGTATGCCATGTACAGTCATTGGACATAAACACACCTAAATGTTTATGGACATCAACAACAGGAATATCAACGTTTTGCATAGTCAAAGGTGGATGAGTTTGTTTATTTATTTTTCGAGAAATTAGCATTGCTCCGGATTTTTAGGGATTAAAGCAAACCAACCATTTTTCAGCCCAGCTTGAGATATTGTATTAATGTCTGATTGCAGTACGACTGCAGTAACGTTAGGTGAATTTATGAACATAAAAAGACTGGTATCATCAGCGAATAAATGTATGTGTGCATTAATATCAGTAATGATGTCATTTATATACACTAAAAACATAAATGGTCCTAAAATAGAGCCTTGAGGGACTCCGGCAAGAATTTCATAGGTGTTGATTGCGATCCCGGTAATATAACTGTCTGTTTACGATCGGAAAGATAATTCGACAAAAACGATAAAAGATTTCCTCGAATACCTGCGTGTTGTAATTTGCATAATAGACTTTTGTGCCATACTTTATCATAAGCTTTACTTATACCGAAGAATATAACTCTGACCTCAAGGCCATTGTCTAGGGCTCTGCAAAATGTATCATAGATATATGTAAGCTGATTGACAGTGGAGTCACCAGGCAAGAAACCAGATTGAGTGGGTGCAAATAATGCATTCGCATGAAGAAAATTAAACATGTGTTTATGTATTATCCTGTCAAAGACCTTCGCAGTAATATTTAGCAGTGATATTGGACGATAATTAGACGCTATGGATGGGTCGCCGTTTTTGAAAATTGGGCACACATTTGCACTTTTCCAACAAGAAGGCATTTTGCAAGTATTTAAACAAGAGTTAAACACAAGGGGGAACTTAATTGATGCATTGCCTCTTTGAGGATTCGGTTATCTATTCCATCGGGACCGGACGCTTTTCCTACTTTAAGACATTTAATTGAGTCAATAACCTCCTTCTCTGTTATATGTATTGACTGAAAAGTGTTAGCGTTTGCATGGGGCATAGGTGGAAGATCATGGTTGCTTTCATCAACTGAACACTGGCTTGCAAAGTACTTGTTGAGCATATCATCTTTACTTGTATCCTCCACTACAAAACGATTGGTTTGATCATCGTAAAGAGGCGGAATTGAGTTAGGTGTTACGAGGAATAAATTTTCGAAATGTTGTCCACCAGTCTTTAGCACAAAGATCGGATGACTTGAGCTTTTGTGCAATAATGTTAAAATACTCAATTTTCGAATTACGTAAAAGTAGAACAACCTCATTCCTTACATGACTGAAATTTGACCAATGGATAATACTATTAGATTGCTTTGCTTTTCGGTATAGGCGTTTCCGTTTGCGAATTAGTTTTTTAATGGTATTATTTATCCATGGCAGATCTCGAGAACGGATGCACACATTTTTGTTTGGAATACATGTACGTGCACTGTTCAATATTGTTTTAGTTATGTTTTCTGCGTAGATATCAACGTTTTCGCATTTTACTAGATACCAATTGGTATCTAACATTAAATGTCGTAGTTTAGAATAATCGCCAATGTCGTAACGCCAGATATGTCGATAAAACGTTTTACATCTGGGTTTTGTAAATTTTAATGTAACAAAAAAAGGGCAGTGGTACCGAACAGTTTGATCTAAAAAGTGTTTTTCTGTTCCAGAAAAAAGTACGGTATTGCTTACAAAGATTAAATCAATTATGGAAGAAGACTGTTCGGTATAATGTGTTGGTTCGTTAATAAGTTGTTTAGGTCATGTTGTTGACATAAATCATTAATTATATTAATTAATTATTCGTGCAGTCGATTCAGCGAGAGGATTAATGTTAAAATCACCTGTTATAATAATATCATGTATTCGTTTGGCTAGCGCAATTAAATCGTCTATATAATACATATATGATCTATCCGCGCTTGACGGTCTATAAAATACGGCAAAAAGAATAGATTTATTTATTGAGGGAAACACTTCAATCCAAATACATTCTACATTATTTAATTCAAGATCGTGTCTGCGTTTGAAAGCAATACTTTCATTTACGTAAATAGCAACGCCACCATGTGCATCGAATGGTCAATCTTTGCAAATTGGTTGGTGGAAACCGTTAAAGAAGAGATCATTAGATGGGATTGAACTATTAAACCATGTTTTGTTGGGTTCCCACTGCCGATACGATCAACTCGATCATCCCGATCACCGAAATTTCCCGACCAAACCCGACCAAGCTCGACTAAAAAGGGTATACACGACTTCTTCTCGACCTCTTGTCGATAACACACGACCCCCACACGACTCATTCACGACGTCCACACAACCATCTTTCCGATTTCCGCTCGATCATCTCGACCTATACGCGAGCCCTATACGATATCTGCTCGACCACGTGGACCTCAGCTCGATCGCCACCAGATCTTCACGCGACCAGATCGTGATGGTCGTACTACAGTAATACAAAGCGATCTTAAATAACTCGGGAAGAGGTCGAGCGGATCGGGTACAGAGCTCGTGTATGGTCGAATAGCAATCGGGAAGTGATCGTGTACGGTCGAGAAGCCGTCGGGTAGCAAATCTGTACATCAAATCGAATAGAGGTCGAGTGGATCGTGTTGCGATCTAAAATAACTCGGGTAGAGATCGAGCGGATCGGGTACAGATCGTGTAAAAGATATCAATCCGATCGCCACACGATTGCTCCACGATCAACTCGATCTTCTACTCGACTC
This sequence comes from Dreissena polymorpha, assembly GCF_020536995.1. Classification (NCBI taxonomy): domain Eukaryota; kingdom Metazoa; phylum Mollusca; class Bivalvia; order Myida; family Dreissenidae; genus Dreissena; species Dreissena polymorpha. The sequence goes on along the minus strand of NC_068364.1, from coordinate 56,570,009 downwards.
ATACACGACCACTTCCCGAGCGCTTCTCGATCCATTTCCTACTCGACCGCTACTCGATATTTTTTGACATGTCAAAAAATATCGGGTTCGAAACCCGACCAATGCCGACCTACCCGACCGCCCCCGACCACTCATGCCGACCGAACCAGACCAGTACCCGACCGCTTGGTCGGGCTTGATCGAGTTGATCTGATCGGCAGTGGGAACCCAGCTTTAGTAAAACCAATTATATCGAATTCACGTAGACCTGTGTAAAGAACATCTAATTTTGGCATAAGACTTTAAATGTTATAATTAACAAAACTTAAGTGTTTTGTTGTTGAATCATTAGGAGTGGATAAAGAACTGTTTGCATCTGTGTTAAGAGATGCATTAGATAAAAAGGGCCCTGGGTTTGGATGTTCATCACCGGATCGTAATAAAACTTAAGAGATCCAAGAGCATGTTAAAACTACCAAGAAGCGTTTTAGTAGCTTCTTGAGAAAACTAATATCAGTATGTAAGTTTTTTCCTATCAGGACGCGTTTATATGGGTGCACAATACACATTGACACATTCATAGACTGGTTTACACTTATTTGTAGTGAGAAGTGGCTGATAACATTAAGCCATAATTGACAAGCATATAATACGTGTATAAGGAGTGGAAAAATAGCTGATGATCTATATTCAATCATGGTAGCGTTTTGTGGTCTCTTTTTAATGTACAACATAATGATATGATCCAATGAAGACGAGATGAGCCAGACATGATGCGTTTGTTGCATTTGGTCATAACGACACATTGCGACAAGGCTGAGTTTACAATTTGATCACGACGTTTGCTACTGAACTGCTTTAAAACGGAGCAAAAATGAGGAGCTCTTAGGAGAGATGAGAAGTAAAAGAATAGAGTAAGAAAAAACAAGCATAATAAAGATATAAAAATCAGACGGTTACGTATTGCCATACTAGGGATATTTGAATCGTAAACCAATATCAGATCACATCGAACAGGAAGGTTACTGAGTGTTGACACATGATTAGAAAGTGTAAGGTGCTAGACAGATGTAGACCTAAATGTAACCACGTGGCCTGAAAAACAGTGTCGGCATCTCTAAAAAATATTGTCAGAATATGATATGTAAACAGCCAATACCAGTACACGTGGTATCGTCTAGTCGACCATATATATATACAAAGAAGCAACGGCATACGGTGTTAACTATAGGAAAGAGATGTTAAACTTGAATCAGATATACACACTTTACACAATTTAATAGCATGGCATAATAATATACATAGGCATGTATTTACATGCATTGTTACATAAGTACAAGTATGCAAGTCAAAAGCATATACGCAGGCACACACACACACACACATCCACTATAGGAAAGAGATGTTTAACTTGAATCAGCTATACACAGTTTGCACAATATAACAGCATGGTATAATTATATAGATATGCATGTATTTACATACATTATTACAGAAGTACAAAGATGCAAGTCAAAAACATACTCGCACGCACGAACATGCGTACATACAATTATATACAATTACCTACCTACCTACCTACCTACCTACCTGCCTGCCTGCCTGCCTGCCTGCCTGCCCGCCCGCCCGCCCGCCCGCCCGCCCGCCCGCCCGCCCGCCCAACCGCCCGTCCGCCCGCCACCCCGCCCGCCCGATGAAATAAAAAATGCAATCGAGTTAAACGGATTTTTGTCAGGCTTTTTTATAATAGGACAATGTTGTTGTCAGATCCTATTTCAGCATGTATATTTATGCAGAAATACTTGCTAAAAAAATAAGGACATGTAAGCAAATGAAGGGAATTAAAATAAGTCAAATTTGAAAATAAATCTCAAATTGAAACAGAAGAGATCTTACTCCCTTATGTAGGATAAATGTGTGTAAAAGTAAAAATAATATAAAAGTATTTTTTCAGTAAAGTGCAACCGCGCGTTTGAACGGTAAGAAAAATGTCTGATCAGTGCGGTTGCACATTACTGAAACAATACTTATTTGTTTAAAAAGATCATGATACCTATAGAAAACTATTTCGAATGAGCGGGCTCTCCACTTTATCACATTAAAAATTGTGAAATATTAAAAAAAAACAAATGCAACAAATGTTAATTGGGTCGCGCTTAATTCTCCCAACACAGATCTTCAAAAGTCACGTGGTATAGGCACCGTGCTGTTTTATGAATACTAGATTTTTAGCTCGGCTGTTTTCGGAAAAAAAACGGGGTATGGTCATTGCCAGCTCGTCGTCCGACGTCCGCCGTCCGGCGTCTGCCGTCTGCCGTCCGCCGTCTGCCATCCGCGTCGTGCTAAAACCTTGACATTTGTCTCTATAATCAAAGTGCTTCCACCTACAACTTTAAAACTTATATGTAGATGCACCTGGATGAGTTCTAAGTTCAACACCCATTATTGGGTCACTTTGTCAAAGGTCAAGGTAACTGTGACCTCTAAAAAAAATTATGACAAGCTTTCATTTATTCAAAACTGCACCCGCAGTCGAGCGTTGGCACCCTTTATGCGGTGCTCTTGTTAAAGTTAAATTGTCATGGTCTGTCAAAAAGGAAATCATATTTGATTCAACGTGGGTTCCGACGATATTTTGAGGATTGATTTAAATGATCATATTGTTTTGTTTTCAACAAGCAAGTTTATAATAATGTTTTTGGCAACCAGTTTAAGGAGCACATTATTACAAGCAGTATTACTATTCCCTCGCCCCGATTAGTTTGGGGCGTTCTCACTTAAATCGCCATTTTTCAAAACAATGGTCGCATTGAAAACGTTTATGCCAATTCAATATTAAACTGACATCACAAGCATTGGAAAATGAAACGAGAATGATCCGAATTCTCATATCAATATTTGTTTAGTATGAACATGTCAGTACCTTATTCGATTCGAATAAGGAATAAGGAACCAGTTCCTTATTTCTTATTCCACTGAATAAGGAACTGTGTTATTATTTAATAAAACTAGGTAGAAATATATTTTACTAAATATTTTTAACTTCGAACCTACATATACCATGATTTTCATTCATATTAAGTATTCATTGGTTAATTTTAATTTTTTGCTTGAGTAAGGCAATACCGTTTCCTTATTATCGTCTTCATAAGACTTGTGTGCAGCGTTTATCGTCAAATAGAATATAGAAAGAAATGTGACAGAATACTTCCATATAACATAATCCTACATAAATAACACACAGAAAATTTAAAATATAACAAATTCGAAAGTGATCGTCTGATATACAGGCTTACGAATAAGGAACTAACTTTACGTGTAATTAAGCTCCTTAATTGTATTTAGACGAATGAGCATTGCTGCGCTGCCCCTTCTGGGCCCCTAGCTGGGTCACGTGGGTTTCCTGCTTATCAGCCCGCCTTTGCACACAGGTCATTAATGAATGCGCGTCTGTGCAGAACGCAAGATGTTTTTAACTGTGTTTCGTTTATCATTTGAATAGTTAAATTATATAGGTATTTACATATTGTTTTGTGTGCACCTCTGAGTATTATCTAATTATGGCGGATACTGAAAGTGAAAGTGCTGTAGATTTTAACTTTGACGCTTGGGCAAGTTATATTAATCTAAACAGAAAAGTGAAACAGATTCTTAGACAAGAAGACCTGTGCACAAAAAACTCATTGAAACTTAATGAACAAGAGCTCAGGAGCATCGGTGTGCCATAAGGCAGTGCGAAGTTAATTGGCAGGGAAGTTCTTAAGTGGACGGGCAAGCAGGAAACATCAGCCCCACCAGCAACAGCAACCGTTGAACCAGTTCCCAACGAGGTCACGTTGGACTTAGCCGGTAAGAGTTTAGATGACCTGCTTGGCCAAATTAGCGAGCCACACGTTAATACCACTTATCAGCAAACAAATATGCATTTCATGGACCCTCGTTCCGTTCTAACAATGAAAGCAAAGAGTAAAAAAGCCGTTCATATAGATCAATTTTTGACGGAAAAGAGCAAGCGTAAGAGGCAAAACAGCCGGAAGGAGTATGTGCTCCGATCAAAGGAAAGTGAGACACTTGTGCTAAAAACAGATGATAAAAAACCCATAATTGGGCATTCAGATAGAAAAATGGGGTGCTGCAAACATGAGGCTTCTCAATCACCTTCTTTCGACTAACCTGCTACAACGTCAAGAAGTGGAATTCTACGTCGCATACACCACAATGATATTTGAATTCGCGGACATTTACGAGTGGTCTAGTGTCTTGGGTTACGACTACCATTATCGAGAGCTCCAGGCCGAACATAACTTCAAGTGGGGGACTTTTTCACCACATATGGAACTTCAGATGTTAGTTCCTAAAAGAACAAAGCCCGTTGTGACTTCGGCGATCAACCAACACCACAGCGTAGAAGACTGTAGATTTTCACAGCCAGGGGGACGTGTCCATTTGGAAACAATTGTTGTTACAGACACCCTAAGATGCCTTTGCTAGAATCAACGCGTTCATATGCAAACAAATAAAAAAAACAGAATACCGACCTAAGTCACTAAATTATGAGGCATGGGAACGATACCTGCCGACCGACTACGCAGATCGTGAATTTCTTCTTTCGGGAATTAAAAATGGATTTCACATTATAAACCCGACGCAGATACGTACAGTGTAGAAGTAGAGAACTATTCTTCGGCCACTAAACCTTCCACGCGCGCGCAAACAGAGGCCTACCATCATTTCAGCACTCGGAGCTATACCGAAGGGAAATGATCCATCAAAAATACGATTAATTCACGATTGTAGTCGACCGGCAGGTTGCGCGGTGAATGACTTCGCAGAAACGGAAACATTCAAATACCAGTCGACCAAGGATGCCATGGATTTAATGACACGAAATTGTTATATGGCGAAGCTAGACCTCCAAAATGCCTACAGAAATGTTCGAATACACCCATCAAATTATGCAGCATCTGGTCTTAAATGGCGTTTTTCTAATGACACCAAGGAAACATACATGGTCGACACGCGGCTCCCGTCTGGGGCCTCCCGATCACCCCTGTTGTTTAACTCCCTGATCCAGGCCGTGCGAGCAATAATGAAAAACGTGGATTCAATGCAATAGTGGTCTATCTAGACAATTCTTAATCCTGGGAAATTCGTTTGAAGTTTGTCGAATGGCACTCCTTGAACTTTAACGGCTATTACGCGAGCTCGGTTTTCAGATAAACTATAACAAAATAGACGGGCCAGCGCAGGAAATAACATTTCTCGGCCTGGTTCTTAATTCGGTGACTATGAAAATTCGGATTCCAAATACAAAATTGCAGGAAAATCACGGACTTCTGCAGAAAACGATGAACTCGCGTAAAATTACGAAAAGACATATACAGCATATTGTCGGTAAACTTAATTGGATCACACAATGCATATATGGCGGGCGTTTCCATCTGCGACGTCTAATTGACCGCGCCAACACACTTCGTGCTAGTAGCCACCGAACCCACGTGACCAAGGACATGAAACTGGATATAGTTTGGTGGCTTGAATTCATGAAAGTGTTTAACGGTACCAAGCAAATAATTGACTCTAGGTCGGCTCTGTCTGTTAGCATCGATGCATGTAAAATTGCATGTGGAGCGTTTTATCAGGGAGGTTTTATTTACATGCCCTGGGCAATAAAAACCGCAAAACTACCCATAAACTACCTCGAAGTGTTATCTTTAGAAGTAACCGCTAGACGCTGGTCACATCTATGGACTAATCGACTTGTTTATATGCACTGTGATAATATGGCGGCATGCTCAATCATTAATAAGAATACTTGTAGACACCCTGTGGTTATGGATTCGTTACGACGTGTTTTTTGGCTAAGCGCAATTTATAACTTTAGAATTCGCGCTCTGTTTTATCAAGGCATTTACAATACCCTAGCAGATAGCGTTTCGCGACTACATGAACAAAATGGCTTTCTTCGACTGATGAACAACGTGGCAAATTGTGGTTATTTTTAATTGCAGGCATTACTTCTCTTGCGGAAGAGGACCTCGATCGCAGAGTTGCTTTTTATTATGGCAATGCGTTATCCCACAACACTAAAAGAACGTATTCCTCCCATCGGAAAAGTTATCTTAACTTTTGCAATAAGTATGGATATACAGCCGTGCCAGCTTCTTCGGCGACGCTGTGTCGTTACGCAGCATTTCTGTCACAAACTTTAAAATTCAACTCAATCAAGCAATACATGAATATTGTTCGCATTCTTCATGCTGAGTGGGGACTACCTAATCCACTTCCAAATAACTTCAAACTAACGTATGTTTACAAGGAATACGTCGTCACCTGGGAGATCATATCACGCGGAAAAGCCCACTTACTCCGAAAATGCTGTACGTGATTCTGGATCAATTGGATCTATCATGTTCGTTGGACGCTACAGTGGCGCTCACCATGTTTTACGGTCTTCTTCGCAAAAGCAATGTGATCTTAGACGCTAGTTCCCAGTTTGATTGTGATAAACATCTTCGCAGACGGGACATAATTTTCTACTCGTGGGGAGCCCTTATGCAGTTTCGCTGGAGTAAGACAATCCAGTTTCGTTCCAGACCCTTCGATGTACCCCTGCCGCGCATGAAAGACCATAAATTGTGTCCTGTCAATGCGACCTTCCACGCCGCTCAGTCTACCCGCCAGGCTGATGCAAATGGGCCCGCCTTTGTCTTTAGCGCTAATGGACTGTTGAGGCCACTTACAAGTGATAAAGTTATGGCTAGAATACGTCAGTGCTTAAACCATCATACAACATCTGATATTTCCTCCCATTCCTTCCGACGGGGTGGAGCAACTTATTGTTACATTATAGGACTTTCCGCGGAGGCAATTAAAATGCTAGGCGAGTGGCGGTCGAACTGTTTCCAAAATTACATATCGAACGAAGTGAATACCCGATTAAAAATTATCCAAAACATACAACAATCTCTCCAAAAAACCTGATCACTAATATCTACTTTCTATGTGTGGATTGGGAACATTTCATTTAAGTGCAACGATAAGGTTCTTTTGTATGGCCATTATCTATTGGCTTTGTGCGCCTTATCATGATGCTTTTTTTGATGCGCTTTTATATATAACATTAATTAGCATATATCTTTTATGTATATTAATGCTTTGTGTACCGATGCAGTTCAAATGCGCCAATTTTATGTTGTTGTTTTTCTGAATTTCTCATGTTGTTTATTTGTATTGCGCGCTTTTTGCACATTTTGATTACGCTTATTTTTGTCTTTGATTGTATTTTCATACCAGGCGCGCTTTTCAGCATTAGTTTTACGGAGCTGTAGTTAGTTTTTGATTTAGTAATAAAGCTCTCTTACCCCCCTTATAATTAGTTTGTTCATTCGTTTAAGTGTAATTAAGCTCCTTAATTGTATTTAGACGAATGAGCAATGCTGCGCTGCCCCTTCTGGGCCCCTAGCTGGGTCACGTGGGTTTCCTGCTTATCAGCCCGCCTTTGCACACAGGTCATCAATGAATGCGCGTCTGTGCAGAACGCAAGATGTTTTTAACCCACCCTCCCTCCCAGCCGGACCCTTGAGGGGGGCTTTACTCTCTTAATTGCTTCAGGGGGGCATGGGGAACATTTATTTTAAGTGCAACGATAATGTTCTTTTGTATGGCCATTATCTATTGGCTTTGTGCGCCTAATCATGATGCTTTCTTTGATGCGCTTTTATATATAACATTGATGAGCATATATCTTTTATGTATATTAATGCTTTGTGTACCGATGCAGTTCAAATGCGCCAATTTTATGTTGTTGTTTTTCTGAATTTCTCATGTTGTTTATTTGTATTGCGCGCTTTTTGCACATTTTAATTACGCTTATTTTTGTCTTTGGTTGTATTTTTCATACCAGGCGCGCTTTTCAGCATTAGTTTTACGGAGCTGTAGTTATTTTTTGATTTAGTAATAAAGCTCTCTTAACCCCCTTTTAATTAGTTTGTTCATTCGTTTAAGCCAAGTTTTTATTCATAGGCCATAATTTCGGATACTTAAATTCGGATCATTCTCGCATAGCAAAGCTTTATATTCGTTTTAATTGGCGATGTTTAATGTAATATTTGTAATCTATATCTCAGGTACAGTTCTTGAAGTCTCATCTGACCCTGAAGTTTGGTTAAGACTATACGAAAGCTGAAAATTAAACATGTTTTAGATCACTCATTCCATTCTCATACGAAAACAACTACGCAGGGATATGATTAAGAATGCAAAATTATTTCAACACGTCACCATCAAAAAAGACTGCACCGGAGGCAGCGGTCCAAGTGTCTCAAGAAGACTGACAAGTTTCATCGAAATGCCTCAATATTTTATTTTATTAACAAAACGAAAAAGCGCGCATCCTAGCTGTAAAAGTGCGAATACGCGTTTTCTCGCCCATGCAGACCAACGGACGGTACATTCGACGACTTTCAACCTCGGTACACGATTATTGACAGTAAAATCTACAAAATGACAATGGTCTTGATGGTAATCAGTCCTTCGCCGTTCATAGCGTAACAGTTCGGTATTAGCACCGAATGCCCATATGTCGGCCAGCGTTGTCATGTATGCGACGTCACTGATGTCTCAATAAAGGCGAGCCTGGGCCCCGTTTCATCAAAACATGCGATGCGATATCATAGCCGATCGCCGATCGCTGATTTTATACCTGCGATTGCGATATTTTTTTAAATGCGTTTCATCAAACATATCGCAGTTTCTTGCCGGTAGTTTTGTGTGAGTAGCGATTAATACTATTAAAATGACGTCAAAAACATATGACGTCAAAAACGGGCACCGGCCGATTTCGCGCCACCTCTCATATTTGACAGACGATACGTAAACAAAATGGCAACACTTGTTGAGAATAGAAGTGCCGCTTGGCAGCCGAGAGAGCTTGAAGAGTTGTTGCAAGGAATACAAGAGCATTATGAAGTGTTGTTTGGAAAGTGGTCCGCCAATTTATCAAAGACGGACAAAGACCGGACATGGTCGGAAATCGTTCAAACGTGAGTTATAATTTACTTTGACATGGTCATAGTTTTCTTGTTCTTTACACATCAAATTGGGGGCCAGCCGTGAAACATAGTTATATTGGTATGGACACATTAACGTTACACAGGTTTTGAGTAATGATTATCTAAATAATGTAAAATCATTAAGTTCAAATGCAGCGTGAGTGCCATGCACATATTTTTTTACTGTCAGAAAGAAATAATTTGAAATTGTTTACTTTTCAGCATTGATATTCCTTGACATTTTGATAGGGTATATGCACACTAATTCCACTTGGTAACTTCTCCTACTAAGTATAAATAATTTATAATACCCCTGCAAAACAGAATTGATATTATATTAATGAAGTGTTTATGAATGAAAACTTATTAATTGTTTTAACATCAAAGTGCATGTACCCATGGAAAGGTGTGGTCATAATCAAACTGAATGTTAATGGGGAGGGAATCCATGGGGAGTAACGATGGTTACATTTTTATAGTGTTGGCTTGTAATAGCCTGATATATATTTAATGAATTTTATATTAATTAATATACCAGAATAAATTGATCAAGTCTACTGTACTTATATAGACTTCCAAATACAACTCTCCCTCATGAAAGAACATACTGAAATGTATTCATTTGTTTCATTTGAATCATTTGCAGAATAAAATGCGTAGGGGGAAATTAGCGGAATGTAGACGACACAATGAAGAAGTGGTGTGATTGGAAGGTAAATATATACCCTATATGTTTGTAAAGGAAGAAGAATCCATAATGACATGATAGTACTAACGTTTTAGAAATGAATAACTAAGCAGTACTTAAACTTCAACTTGCCGTAAAGCCAATAACAATTACTAACAACTTTACTAGACAGGCCCATGTCAGAAACATATGACATGAATAACTTAAAAGTTTAAGGACAAACATAAAAATCACTTTAAAGATAGAACAAAAGTTAGAATCTTACTTATTTATTTAAACAATTACTTATTTGTTTATTTATACAATTAAAATGTATTATGCATAGCAAGGAGTAAATATTCCTACTCCATGTATATAGATTAATCAATTTGAACAGGTGAGTCGACATAGAAAATAAACTTGTGTTTGGTTAGGTTTTTTAGTCGAATCGCGGTTATGTAAGTGTCAGGATACATGTATAAGCTCAAATCCACCATTACCATTCATTTGTATTCCCTTTTCACACTTTTAATGCATTCAATAAGCATTTGACACATTGATTTTTTTGTTGAATAATCACTGAAAAAATCATGATTAACATTTGAATTCAGTATTATAATTTTTTATGTAGTTGAAAGGAAATGACATGTTACTATACTGTTACTATTCAGAGGAGGGAGACCATTTAATCATAAATTATTTCAAATTATCTTTTATTCCTGTTAGAGCCGGACCATCATGAAGGATGGCAAGAGGCGGCGTTTTATGGAGAGTTCTGGGGAGGCAGCTCTTCCCAAAAAACTGCATTTGTCAGTTTTGGAGGAGAAGGTAGTTATATTGTAAACATTACCAATTGCGAATTAAATAATGATGCAGATCTAGCATTTGTCCGAGGTTCATATTATTATTTTAATTTTGCCACAAAAACCCAGTCTTTTTCAGAATGATGTATAGATGTATTCTTTTTCCAGCTTTTGTCCTTAGTGCCCAAATCGAGATTGGTAGGTGTTCCAGGTGGAGGGGTTGATACTGGTCCACTCAAGAGACCAATGCAAGAAAATATTGGGTATCAACATGCTTAAATTTCCACATTTGTTTTGTAAATCTTATATCAATTAATATTTAATTCCTTTTTTAAGCTCATCTTTTTTTTGAAAAAAAAATATGAGCTATTGTCATCACCTTGGCGTCGGCGTCCGGTTAAGTTTTGCGTTTGGGTCCACTTCTCTCATAAAGTATCAATGCTATCCCCCATTATTATTATTTTTTAATTAAAGATCATCTAACAAATGACCACCACACCCTCACAATATACTCCCCCCCTCCCCACCCCTAAAAAAAAATTTGTATGCCCCCGGTAGGGTGGCATATAGCAGTTGAACTGTCCGTCAGTATGTCAGTCAGTCTGTCCGTCCGTCCGAAAAAAACTTTAACATTGGTCATAACTTTTTCACTTTTGAAGATAGCAACTAGATATTTGGCATGCATGTGTATCTCATGGAGCTGCACATTTTGAGTGGTGAAAAGTCAAGGTCAGGGTCATCCTTTAAGGTCTAATGTCAAATTTATGGTTTCTGTCCGTCCGAAAACTTTAACATTGGCCATAACTTTTTCAAAATTAAAGATAGCAACTTGATATTTGGCATGCATGTGTATCTTATGAAGCTGCACATTTTGAATGGTGGAAGTTTAAGGTCAAGGTCATCCTTCAAGGTAAAAAAAAAATTTAAAAAAATTCAAAGCGGCGTTCTGATGAAGCTGCACATTTTGAAAGATGGAAGTTCAAGGTCAAGGTCATCCTTCAAGGTCATCCTTCAAGGTCAAAGGTCTTTTTTTTAATTTCAAAGCGGCGTTCTCATGAAGCTGCACATTTTGAGTGGTGGAAGTTCAAGGTTAAGGTCATTCTTCAAGGTCAAGGTCATCCTTCAAGGTCAAAGGTAAAAAAAAAAATCAAAGCAGCGTTATCATAAAGCTGCACATTTTGAGTGGTGGAAGTTCAAGGTCAAGGTCATCCTATAAGGTTAAGGTCATCCTTCAAGGTCAAAGGTTAAACAAAATATTAAAAAATTCAAAGCGGCATAATCATGAAGCTGCACATTTTGAGTGGTTGAAGTTCAAGGTCAAGGTCATCCTTCAAGGTCATTTTACATCAGAAGATTATGCAGGCGGCAGCACGCAACAAACAAGGCCGCACACTGATGTGGCTTATAGGGCAGAACACCCCCTGATCGATGTAGACATCTATAAGTAAGGAAACACATGATAATGAATACTCCTTAAACTTTCTATTCTCCATTGAACTGGTCAGTTCTGAGATAAGCATCAAATTGATATTATATATTCCAGTAGAACAACTGTTATTATTGTCCGATTATTTGTATTACATTTCAATTGCTTTATTAGGTTATTTTAACATGGTAGACATGAAAACATGTCTGTGATACACTCATAATACATGTTTGCAGGACGAAATTTGGGCATTCCCAGGTATAAAGAAAATGCACAATCTTTTTTAATTTAAATATATAATAAGTTTATAAATATAGCAATTAATGCTTAAACAATAATGTTCTGTGTATAACATTTGTTATTTAAAGTACACAGGGTATTACTTGGGATATTTGATTTCACAATATATTTGTTTGATATGTAAAATAAGAATATCTATGATAGGAAGAAGAAATCTTTTTATGCCCCCGGATAGGATGATCGGGGGTATATTGTTGTTGGCCTGTCTGTCTGTCTGTCATTCTGCCCCAAAGCTTTAACCTTGGTCATATCTTTTGCAATATTGAAGATAGCAACTTGATATTTGGCACACATGTGTATCTCATGGAGCTGCACATTTTTAGTGGTGAAAGGTCAAGGTCATCCTTCAAGGTCAATGGTCAAATATATAGCTTCAAAGCGGAGCAGTAGGGGGCATTGTGTTTTACAAACACAGATCTAGTTATACCTGTATCTTTACTTTAATATTCTAAATCCCCGTTCCACAACTCCCCGACCCCTCTTGTGTCTGCGGTTGTACCGCTCTTCCTGTTGGGTACGGGGATTTCTTATGGGGGAGAGTAGGCAAGGACTAAGGGCGTAGCCACTCTCGCCCAGGAGAATGACATTTGGAGTAGCATCAAGATGTCCCTAGAGTGAAACATGTAAAATCAAATCACAACTTATAAATAACATTATATAGCCTTTGTATCTGTAACATTATATTCATGTCCTTTTTTAATGTGTCAGTTAATTATAGTTGTAGTAGTAATGCATTTTTGGTTTTGTTGTTTGGATTTTACGTCGTTTTTAACAACAATGTAATATCACAGCGGTCAGATTAATTGGCCAGTTTTCCTCTGTAAGCCTTTGACTTCTTGCTCACCTTCAGTAGTGGTGAGCGATTGATACTAAGACATGAGTAAGAGTATCATAGGTCACAATTTTTTTACAATTTTTGGTATTTTCATCCTTTTCAATTATTAACAATATGCAACAGGCAATAGTGTTATCCCATTGTGCACTTATAATTATGGTAACTAGTATCTGATACATAAAGAATTATTTATTTTACCTTATTTCTTGAATTCTCAAAGACCGCCCCACCCCTGAGTTCAGGTCCAATATTAACTCATAGTTGTATATTATTATTATAGTGTTGTACCACTGGAACGTTTTGGAATATGTCAAACTAGAAAGGAAATAAATAGGTGAAGTGATTTAAGATATTTGTACTTTACAATGGTAATGCATTTCACAACAAAATATGATCTAATTGTTTAATAAAAACAGAGTTGGTACATTAATTTAAGAGTGTATACGTACTTCAAACTTGTGTTAACTATGGCCTGGCAGTTGATGGCGTGATAACCTTTACGACAAATGTAGACTTCCTCATCCACAGTTGGAGTAGTGATTGGAATTAAGGTCCCATCCACTGCTCCAACAAGATATGGAAATCTACATTTGTCGTAAAAGGCCCTCTTCTCTTTGACAATGTCTTCTCTGTTGATTATATGTTTCTGGTGCCGCGACGGTCGTTGCCGGTCCTTCTTGGTGAGGCCTGGTTCATCCAGGAGGTATTAAACTTTTTAATACTTTCCCGGTTGAGCCCCGGTTTTCCCCGGTCGTCCCCGGTGGAGCCCCGGTTAATCCCGGTAGAGTTTTGGTTCATACCGGTAGATTCCGGATCACGCACCGGGGTTCTGCCGGCATCATAGTGAGACTGGGCCTTTACCCTGATAAAGGACGGCGTACATATTGTGTACGTTCTCTCACGTAGATATCTGTGTCCTCGATCTGCGCAGTGAAATATTATATCCGGGGTCTTCGTATATTTCCGAGAATAATTATGAATATTTGTTGTTGTTTTTTTCATTTTCTTTTTTCTTGAATGTCTCGTTAACGCAAAATAAAATAACAATATCTTAAAATATGTTTATAAATACCATATATAATGTCTTCAAACAATGTAGCAGAAAACAATTCTTCTTACTGTCTACGTATATACTCGTATCTTTTCGGCCTAGACCGTCAAGTGAGGAACTTATTCTCACATAAATATGCAAACAATAAAAACTATGTCGTTACCAATGCTTAGCAATTTTGCTTCAATAATATTTTTTTATCAGACGGTCACGTCATATAGTGATGTTCTGTATTTACAAGGCGGATTACTGATATATGCGAAGAACTTCTTTTATTGCGCATGAATTAAGGGGTAAATTGGAGTTTTGGGAATTCGGGTTTTGGCAGCCAGCTAATTGTGACTGTCTCAGAAATTTGTATCATTACTATGGCCTTGGGGCTACGCCCCAGGCCAAAAACAAATTGCTCTGTGAAGCTTCAGGAGTTTAATTACTTCTTTATTTATAATGCACCAAATACACTCACTGTCATACTTCACGAAGAGATATAGCAATCCTAATTGTTTTGGTTTAAAGAACTTCATTTCCATGAAATATGTAATATGAACAGTACATTAATTTATAAAATTATGATTTAACTGTTTCCTCTACATCTATGTCACTTCTCAAAATCGCCCCTGCACTGTGACTACAATGGGGTTCCAGTAAATCAGGAAAACACATATTAGGGTCAAAATAATGATGGCTTAAACTGTGCCTGGTGTTAGAATTCTTCAATGACCAGTCTGTATAGAAAACAAAACGCGTATGTGCACTGATCAGATGGTTTGTCTAATAAGATAATATAATTCTTGTGTACAGTAAAACATAACATGATGTTCCGGATCATATTAAACTTGATGAAATGGCTGCTTTGCAGAGATACAAATTTAGTCAACTAACCGAATAAAGGAACATATTCGGATAAACAGGATTAAACGCAGACGCTTATGTTATCGCATTACTTGAATCCGAATATAGCGTCACGATCAAAGAGAAGGAGGCGTAGGTCCATCCATTTTCGGGAATAAATTTTATCTTGACGTCACCATTGTGTGTGTAGACTTGACTGCTTGAAACGTTACCGCAAAGACTTTCCGGGAGGCCTTTAAAGAAAAAAAGATAAACAGTTAAATAATCAAATAAAGCACGTCACCTCATAAACTGTGGTTGTCCTAAACAGGAATATAAAAAAAAATTGCTAACATAATGGGCCTAAAACAAACTTAATCTCTAAGATGTTATATTGCAATAAATTTAAATATAATTTCATTAACAAATATGCGAAAATAATCGTGAGCAATAAAGTAAATCTATGGGTTTTTTTTAATAGCAATTATGCCTAGAGATGTTGTATGAAAATATACTTAACATTGTTCTGTATTTTGTACTACAAAGGTGTTATTACAACACAAGCACATGCGTTGAATCTTGCGCAAAAAGAAGTATGTATGTCATAGTACATTTTATGCTATCGGTTATTTAAATTTTGTTTAAAAATGTGAGTATAGTTTTTAATTTACCAGATGATGGCTCGCCATATTGATTCCTTATGGTGACAGTTCCGTACAAGCAGTCTACTGAAAACCTCTGGAAATATAGCATCATGTTTGGAAAATGGCATGTCGTTGTTATGGTCACCTCACATTCTTCATTCCCGGGAATGTAAAGTGAAAGTTGATTATCATCGTTCATGGAAATGCGAGACCAACAATAGTCGTCCATGTCCTCTGAAATATAACAATAACTATCCATATATTCTGAACGATGTATAGTAACAATACTCACTATGCCTTTGAAAAATAAAATACATCATTTATGTAATTTGAAATATAAACAGAACTCATTCATGGTTTCTAAAAATATATTTAAAAAGAATAATCATCCGCGTCTGTTGGTGTATAAAAGACAAAATTGACCAACCAGGGATAAAACTTATATAAACAAATTTGAAACTACAGATGCACTAGCAGTATAGCAATCGGTACTTTTATGGCAAGGAACCGATTGCAAAACAATTTGCTAACAAATCACCCGACACAACATATTCATATACAGTGCATTACTGCATACAATTAACATTGATACTTAACTGTTTCATGTTTAATCAAATCAATAAGAGTATATAATCATATCATGAACCCAAACTGTTTTGACCATCATAAATCATCTTTCTTTCTAACAGTTTTTAATTTTCTTTATATTCATGTAAACTCCCCGTCGTTAAATTTTCAATGAATGTTCTTAAATAAATGATAATTTCGAAATCTTTAAATTATCACTTTTGAGATGGGAAATAAATGTATGAACCTTATTCCAAAAGTGTTTAATCAATAAGAATTCTATGCAAATAACATATTTAAGCAGAACTATAACACTACGAACTTTCTATTCAAACTGTACGCTAATTTGGTATATGTCCATAAAATATAATATTTTCAATTCGGTCTTAAAAAACAATACCGTAGCCACTGATACCCAAATATGTATATGGAACAGACAGATAATGCTTATAGAAACAAGAAGATTTGTTGAAGTGATATCCCCATGTTGTTTATTGTGTTGATTGAAGGGTTACATCATATAAAACAACGCATGGCAATCACTCTTATTTAAAGTGATATTATGGGCATTTTTCACTGTTGAATTGAGCTGAAAAGAATTAGCAGATCAAAAGAGTTAATTAAAATGTGGCAACTGACCAATTATCTGCAACTCATTATGCTACCAGTCGTTTATAAAAATATATATTATATTCGATATTTTACATGACTCACCCTGTCCTCTAAGTCAAAATGATCCCTACAACAAAAGTGTGTCCTTGTGTCGTATGAACGAATCTGCACTTTAACTAAATTTAGATTCACATCGTACATCGAATCATTTCTGTCCTCAGTTGTCAAAACGAAAGTGCGCTTGATATTCAAATGCATTACTTTCCTCTTTCCGGGATATTGTTTTAGTGTGTTGATGCTGCATTAACAAATATAAGTGTATTTGAAGTGAAAACACCAAAAATAAACAACGGTTGCGATAGACGACTATAAACATAGCATATACTGTTAGATAACCATACTATCACTTTAAAAAGTGTAGGGTTATAGTTTGCTTGAACAACACTTCTTCACATGTATGTCTATACACCCAGTAATTTGTATGTTGAAATCTTATGTTGTTTCTGAGTTATGGACCTGCAAATGGTAAGACTGACGGACAGATTGACTGACGAACGGACGTATGGACGGACGGACGAAGAACGCCAAAACAAAATCCCTCTGCATTTTGCATCTCCAGAGAATATGGTATATACGCACGCTATTGATTAAAAACTGTAAATATGTGTGTTAGTGTTATTGTATTGTTGTGTTTTACTTCCCAGCACTTTTTGTATTTTTTTCCATCTATAATTTTTTTATTGTAATGTATCAATCACATATACATGGACAATGTATTATGCCATATGTAGAAAGAGACAAATACACGGATGATACAATATGAGCAATCAATTATAGTTTATTGCGAATTTTCATTGGAATTCCAATGTAATTGTCAAAGAAGCATATACAAAATATGTAATAAAAGAAGGTTAATATAGTGGATAAAACATGTTTTGTGGAGTACTTTAAAGAGTATATACACAAACACGTTTATACATTGAAATAGAATTAATAGCAATTAAAGTTTGTCTTACAAAAATATCGAGTTACATCGACCTGAATTGGAATATATAAGATTTATAATATGTATTGCATTAAAAAAACTAGCATTATGCTTTCCTGTCTATATAAGTAAAATTGGTTCATAAAAATTTCTTATCAGTGACCACGGTGTTGCTTCTATTTCCGATATGTTAAATGAAATATATACTTCGTAGGAGAAAGCTAAACTGTGTAAAAAACCGTCCTAATTTGGAATACAATTATCTTTTCTACATTTAAAAATGTTTCTTTTCACTTTAACGTGTAACATGTTAAGAGTTAGTTTTTCTTGTTTGGTACTACCTAACATAAATGTTTTGCAGTCTAGTTCCGATATACAATTTGTAAGCCTTTTAATGAACAATGTTTCGTTTATTTTCTCAATTAAGCTCTTTACATTATGGCAGTTCCAAAACAGGTGCATGAGAGTTTCTACGTACATATGCTTTGCTTTTTTTTCAACAATTTCATTTTGAACATTAAAGAGTTTGTACCTAGAATATTATAAATAATTCTTACTTGAAACCATTGTATGTAACTGTCCCTTGTTATGCTGAATACTGTTCTAAAAATATGTTTTCATTCTTCGTATGCGATAGGCCCATTTGCTTTTACATATAGGCTCAACCTCCCGTTTAATAAGTTTGTTATAAATCGACTTGTCATTGCTATCATGGCCCACCATAAATTTTGGACCAGATATTTGCACCTCGTTTTTTTTTAAATTAAGAATTCATTCATTAAACAGTGTTTTTACTGATTTTACTAGTCCTTCATAGAGGATGAAATTTATGGCCTTTCGAGTGATCATTTTTATGCTCCCCCAAATTTTTTTTTGGGGGGAGCATATAGTCGCCGCTTCGTCTGTCCGTCCGTATGTCTGTGTGTCCGTCCGTGCACAATTTGTGTCCGGGCTATCTCAGAAACTAATGACCGGAATTCAATGAAACTTTTTGAGAAGCTTCACTACCAAAAGGAGATGTTCATATTACCAGCGGGTTCTGGTCGGATAATTTTTCACAGAGTTATGGCCCTTTAAAATTTTCTATAAAAATGTATTGTCCCCCCAACTACTGTGCCCTCAAGACGTTTCCTTTTATCTGAATATTAAGTGCAAACTTGTGACCAAATAAAACCTTAGGGGAGCATCACCCATCTCCGACGGTTTCTTGTTATTCAAAAAGGATTTTGAATCGATGGCTTTATCCCTCACACATTTTATACATATGTCGTTCAGTGTTTCAAAAACAATGGTTCATTACATATTTGTAAGTTTTTATTATAAAACAAAGGCATATTAAGAATTTTGTCTACAACATGCATGTTTACAGATTTTTAAAGCTGTTTCTAACAGGAGAATACCTCATTTCAAAATTGATGTTCAATAGAATTGTTCATGTTTACAGTGTTATGTATTCCGGTATAAAAGTTTACCTACATCTATCATAGATCGAATAAGAAAAATACATTTACTTTCGCTATATACATATAGTTTTATCAGCCAAGACAGCTTATTATTTTTAAGGTATGCATACATATCTACCATCTGGAGTTCACCCTTGTCATAGCTTTGAATAAATGTTAAACTTTTAATTAAATAAGGTTTGTTTTCCCAAACAAAATCAAAAATCAATTTATTTAAATTATCTATGATATCTTTTTGGAGTGGGTATTGAAAGAAAGCAGCGCGTATACAATGGTAAAATGAGTGATTCGATTACGGTAATTCTACCAATAGGAGTGAGTTTTCTTTTTTTCCTTTGATTAATAACAGTATTTGCTTTAGTGAATTTTTCAGAAAAAATTAATTCAGACAAAAGTTTAAGATCAACATCGAAAATAATACCTATCAATTAAAATCTTGTCGTACCCTACGTGAGTTTATATTTTGTCTTGATGGACCGAGTATTATATTTTAGAGCTCCGATCCAGATAACATGTTTCTTATAAAAATTTACATTTAAACCAGAAAATTATGCAAAATCCTGGAGCATATTTAAAGCAGAATGAAAAGAATGTTCAGAACCTAGTTACAAAGTAGTGTCATCAGCAAACTGAGATATCTTATATTCTAGTCCGTTAACCGTAATGTTTTTTATATCTTTAAAATTTTTGATATTTATTGCGAGGAGTTCTGCACATAGTATAAAAATATATACGGCGAAATAGTATATCCCTGTCTACAGCCGCGGCCAATTGAAAAACTGAACAGAGCTTTGTGTATTTTCCAAAACAAATCGAAATACAACGTTTAAAGCTTTGTCCAAAATTAAACAAGTTAAAGGTTTGTTCGATACAAAAGACAATAAATCAAATGCTTTTTCGAAATCTCTACTAAGTCCAGGTTTTTTTATTATTTTTGGTGTCATTCATTATAGCATATAAGAGACGTGTGGTTTTTCTTATGAATCGGCCTGAAACAAAGCCAGTTTGGTTTTTTGATATAAGTGTTTGTAGGCATGGTTTTAATCGATTCACAATTGACCCAGATGCTATTTTATAAAGTTAACGTTATTTAGCAGAGTGGTAGGCCTCCAATTTCGTAGACAGTGTATTGGATTGTTTTATTTGGGAATACATATTATAACCCCCTGCTTTTGTGTACCAGAAAAAGAGTTTTTAGCGTATGCAAACTAAAGGAGTCAAAATACAAACATTCCTATTTTATTTCAGAAGACTTTTAAAAAAATGTTGTAAATCCATCTGCACCCGGGCTTTTATCGTTTTTTCATAGTTTTCAGAGTTATGGTAATTTCCGCAAATATCAATGAGCCTTCGAGAGTTATTGATTGCGTTAAATTTAGTTAATTCAAATGTTTATGTTGTAAATCATTAAGGATATGATTTGATTGTTTCCTTCTTTTTCATATAGTGTTTTATAGAAATCTGAAGTTTCTTTATGAATATTTGGATAAATGGTTTGTTTTTGTTAGTATTGTGGTGTTTTTTCTAATAAGCAAAAGAAGTTAGTTGTTTTCTCACCCTGTTCAGTCCATTTTCTTTTTGACCACATACTATTTCCTTTAACTTTTATATCTCTTACATAATTTAGTTCCATAATCAAATTGTTAAGATGTTCTTTATTTGACTCAAGGTGTTCGATTCCTATTAACAGTTTGTGTTACGATGTAGTGTTTAAATTATTTTTATGACTTGAATATTAAATAGTTTTCCCTCTAATTTCCATTAATAACGTTTCTAAAAAAAAGTTGGTTATTTATAGTAAAATATTTATCACTGTTATTAATGGTCTGAATATTATCTATGTTATAGACTGGCAAACAATATTGATTTTTATTTCATATATTACATTATTTACACAGTTAGGAAATTCGATTTCGTTCAGGAGAGAGTTGTTAAATTTCCACAGACCTTAACCATGTTAAATTGTATTAAATTCGAGTGATATATCAATAATTGAATGATCGCATTTTAAACTTGATTTTATATTTGATGCTTTTAAAGGGTTGAGCAAACTCGGGGGGCTGTTTGAAAACGATCTTGCGAAAAACGTGCTTCGTTTGATGTGTTTAGCTGATGGTTCCAATGCCGTCCCCAACGAACGAAAAATCTTGGTCAGTGTGAAAAGGTTACAACATACAAATATATACAAAATCGCATTTCACATTGAAAAAATATTCTATATTGTGTAGTACACACAAAAAATATGAATAACTTTAGATACTTGAATATGGATGATTTTTTCTATATTCTCATGGTGGTTGCGCATGTTGTTATGAGTGTATTACAGAATAAGCTTTTCAATGGACGTTTTTGCACGCATGTGCAAAAGGCGTCTGTTGAGTGTGTGCGTGTGAGTGTGAGTTTGTGTGTGCGCCTGCGCGAGCGTTCATACGTAAGTGCGTGCGTTCGTTCGTGTACGTGCGTGTGTGTTTGGGGTTGCATGCGTGTGGTTGTCTGTGTCTATGTGTTTTGTTAGTTACATGTCATAGTAACAAAAGAAAATGTTATAAAAACATGTAATAGATGCAGCAAAACAACATTCCTGTAGGGGGAAAACACACTGAGTATATTAAGGAGAGTATGCAAAGTCCGGGATCAGGTTTATTGCCACAGTTCTATTGTTTATGTTTTGTTTAATTATCGTGAGTTGTTGCTTTCTGACACTTTTCGGGCATATGTTGTTCTGGTAGTCACATTATTTTTGTTTTACCATGGCTTTGCAAGCCATAATTTGTGCTTGTCAAACGATGCTAGCTCGGTACGATCTTGTCCTCGGTAGCGAACAAATAATTTTCCGTCGCGGAACCAGGCCCTCTCCAACAACCCGGGTTCCTTTAGACGCAATGATTCAAACACTTCCGCATTGATCTTTGGTAGGTCCTCGTAAATTAAAACGCCCGTACCTTCTATGAGCTTGCATTATGTCGATTTGTGTTTGCCGCCTGACAAGTTTCACGATTATCTGCCTGTTTTTATTTGGGGTATATTTTCTGAGACGATGGGCAACGTCGACGTCTTTACTTTCGAGTTTCAGGCAAAGCTTTTGACTTAACAGCGATAACGTTTCGTTGGTCACAGCCATGGATGTTTGTTGGTCAGAGTCGTTGGCTAGGCCAGAAATTCGGACGCTATTCCTTCGTCCGTCAAGATCGTTAAGACTGAAATTGTGACTGCATTCTGTGTCTTGCTGCGTTTTTTTTTCAGGGCATCAATTTCGCTCCGTTCGTCTTTACTTGTTCTTTTTATGTCTTCTATTTCGTTTTTGCTTTCAAAAGAGCTTCCTTCCATTACTTCTAATGTTCTTAACACTCTTACAGGGAACTTGTTTTTCATTACCTAAAGTGTACCCTTAATTATGGTTTTAATCAATGGTGTGTCAGTTTTTGTCAGCATATTTGACAATGTATCAATAATTTCGTCTAGGCGTTTTTCGATTGGTGTTTCAGTTTGACATGTCGTGGCTTTAGTTGCACCGCTATGTATAAAGTCCGTCATGCTTTTCTGAGATTGTTTCTCTAGTTCCGTTTTCGACTTTTTAGAACACTTTTTTTCGTTCTGTTTGTTTTGTTTATTTGGGTCTGGTGTTTCGAACACATGCACGTCTAGCATCGGTTGCATCGGCTGCGTTGCTCTCACTTGTCGTGGATGAGTGTTGTCTCTTGTTCATTGTTGTTTCCTTCATTAGGTTATTAGGTTAAACCTGATTCTCTCCGTGGTATTTATGAGGTTACAACGATTTTTCGGAGCGAAGCAACTTATTTATACTTCTTTATACTCAATTAGACAAATTGATCATGCGTGATAAATTTACCGCACATAACGGGTAACAGGTAATAGGCTGACAGGAAAGAACTTGTATGTCAGCTTTTGATAAGTTTTGTGATTGCTATATATTAATTTATGTTTTTGCTATATATAAATTTATGAGATTTTTAATATTGAAATACCCCACCCGCGTGAATATAGATATATGACATGCATAGCACATTTAACAAAAGTTATATACTTGACTCTCGTGCAATAGTCCATATCAATATAATCCATCCATTCGAAACACAGATTGCACTCAGATCACTCGCGTTTATTTAATTTCATAGATTTCATTTTCAGTGCACGTGTTAAAATTTTAACCGGAAGCGGAACAAACAGCTTTTATGTATTAAATTATAATTTTCTGTCATATCGGTCTCATTAAAAAATGTTTATTAATATATAAATACCAACAATTAAATGTTATGCCATACTATATTCTTTAACAAACGATGTTTATAAAAAATATTCTATAAAATATATGGTGATTTTAAATGCAATAATTGTATTTGTGGATTTTATATAAATAGTATAAATACAATACTTACCATAACTTATTCCATCCGTTCTTTCGAAGCGAATTAGCACCAAAATTGTAAATAACACTGAGAGCCTTAACGCTGTCATTTTCGTTCAATCATAAACAGGTAGTGTTTAACAAATGTAGAGCGACTTAAAAGCATGACATCAACTGTTATCAGTTTTAGGGCGACTGATAAGATGGCAATATAAAGTGGTCATGAAGCGAGGTATATATTCAAACTTTATCGGTACGAGGCAGAGTGTGCATGTAAACGCCAAACGTATATATCTTATCAAAGCGATGTAGGCGCCGAAGGCCTCTAGCTAGGTTATGTGTGACGTAAAATGCATTAACGATGTTTTGTCCGAATTTCTCCCTTTGTCCGAATTTATACGGATTGACCCACGCGGTTGAGTGCAGAAGCTCAGAGACTGTAAGACAACACAATAGTTGTGTATATACTACAGTGTACATAGACGGTGGAGGACAACACGATACTGGTTGTGGGAACGATAACCTTTTGGTCAACTCTACAAATCTGGTAGAGGTTCGTCTACATAGGCGGTGAAGATATACAGCAACAAAAACAGTTTTTGTTGGCGTCAAATAAATAACTATCAATCGCTTAAAATAGCTTTCTATTACATAATTATCAGATCAGGATGACACTCATACCTCCTTTGTAATGCGTATACAAAAGAAAATCCACTTAAGCCAAAGTCTCACCTTTGCCGGTAGAGCCCCGGTCCATCCCGGTTTGCTTACGCCGGCGAGGACCGGGTTGACTCGTAGAAATTTTAACACAGTAAAACTATTTCCCGGTGCCGCCCCGTTGAAGCCGGTCAACAGCCCGGCAGAGTCTCGGTCAATCCGGACTGGCTACGGTTTATCCCGGTGATGCCCCGGCTGAGCCCCTGGTGTCGCCGGTAGTGCCCCGGTGAAAACCGGCAGCGTCCCGGCATAGCCTCGGTTGTTGCCGATATTGCCCCGGTTGAGCCCCGGTGAAAGCCGGCAGAGCCCCGGTATACCGTTGCACCGCCAGCATCACCGTGTTTATACCGGCATCAATCCACAGCAGAGCAACGACAACTCCGTTTTTTTTACCCTGGTCGTCGCAGGTAATACCCCGGCGGAGCCCCGGTGAATGCCGGTGGCATTCCGGCAGAGCACCTGTTTTCCTTTATACCGTAGCTATACCGGAACTCTAACGGCATTACCGTCCCGGTTCTTCCCGTCGCCGTCCCGTTTGTTTCGGTGCCGCGCCGATCGTTGCCGGTTCTTCCCGGTGACCACCGGTTCATCCCGGAGGTATTAAACATTTTAATACTTTCCCGGTGGAGCCCCGGTTTTACCCGGTTCATCCCGGTCGGTCCCGATGGAGCCCCGGTTCATCCCGGTAGAGCCCCGGTTCATCCCGGTAGATCTCGGATCACGCAAAGGGGCTCCGCCGGAATCATAGTGAGACTAGGCCTTTACCCTGATAAAGAACTGTGTACAGACTGTGTACGTTGTCCCACGTAGAACTTTTCGCGCTCGATTTGCGACTTCGATCTGCGCAATCAAATATCATATCCGGTAACTTTGTATATTTCCGAGAATGATCATGAATATGTGTTGTTGTTTTTTTTTTCATTTTCTTTTTTCTTGAATGTCTCGTTAACGCAAAAAATATCAATATCTTAAAATAGGTTTATAAATACCAAATGTAATGTCTTCAAACAATGTATCAGATACAAATCTTCTTACTGTGTCTCCGTAGACACTCGTATCTTTTCGGCTAAGACCATCAAGTGAGGAACTTATTATCGCATGAATATGCAAACAATAATAAAACTGTCGTACCCAATGCTTAGCAATTTTGCTTCAATAATATTTTTACACGTTTTATGACACGGTCATGTTATATAGTGATGTTCTGTATTTACAAGGCGGGTTATTGAGATATGCGAAGAACTTCTTTGATTGCGCATGAATAACCGCCAAGTGGTAAATCGTACCTTTGGGAAATTCGTATCATTGCTATGGCCTTAGAGCTACGCCCCAGGCCAAAAATACAACATCAAAAATGTGTTGCTTTTGAGAAAATCGTAATGTTTGATTTATTGAACGGTGTTTTACTTATTTGTGCTGATATATTGATAAATCGTTGGTGTCTGAACCATTTGATTGTCAATAGTTGCAAATCAAAGGAAGATTGAAGGTATTATATAAAATTCTCAGATAAGATGAAAATGGCCAAACAATGAATTAACAATTAACAATTTAAGCCTATGTTTAATGTATAATAAAGATTTAATGATCTTTTATCACCTTCAAGATTTAGATTTTTAGAAAATACCTTTCGATATAAACACAGTATTCAAAGAAATTGTGAAGTATACGCTTATAATTGCTAAGTTTACTTACTGGTGAAGCGATTTTGTAAAGTCCATGCGTTTACTACTGGCCATAAAAAGCTGGCGGAGTGATTTTTAAGGTCGTCTACAAAGTAGTTTGAACAGCAAATTATGTAACCAACATATTATTTGTTAAACAATTGTTATGCTTCAAGTCTATGAACAATACATGCGAGACAAAACGTATGTATGTACGTATGCAATGTTATTATATGCAGCTTCTTTATGATTATTTATGATGTTCAAGTGTTGTTCCAATGGTCTTCTCTTATGGTGTATGTCAATTGTTTATGCCATCTTTGCAAAAATCCAGAACAATAAACAATGCGTACATGCACACATTCAGAAAGTTCATCGGAAATTGGTCAGGTTCTTTGATGGAAGCAAATAATAAGGTGTTAAATCGTGTTATCTGCACATAAAATGCTACCGAATATAACATGGAAACATATATGTCCCGCAATTACCTCTATAGTTTGTCGTTATGTTAACTTACTAGTGAACGGACAATACCAACAACATTTGTTTCCTAAAGACGTTCTATCGTGACTTACCTAAGTTTGTTTCAACCCATTATTTAAGTCGTGTTAAAATGCAATAGTAGATATACGAATCGCGTTGTGTAAAAAAGCGTCTCAGAAAATGTCCTAACAGTGAAGCTCCAGATATACCTCTGAATCCATAGACTATGATAAAACATAACATGTCAGCTCATGAGACCGCGAAACCTTGCGTATTGAAGTAGTAGTAGTAGAAGAAGTAGTAGATTTATTGTTATTATCATAATTATTATTAATGCGGGTGTGGTTAAGAGCACAAACCATAATACACTACTCGCACGATTAAATTACTATAGTCTTACTCTCAGTAAACAATGTTTATTATTTATTAACAATTATTCGCACAACAAGATTTCTTAAAAAGTATGAACGGTACCTCAATAGCCTCGTCCATACCTTGTATACTGTTGTATCGCTGCCTCTGTTGACGTCTGATCTCCTCGTGCATACCTTGTATACTGTTGTATCGCTGCCTCTGTTGACGTCTGATCTCCTCGTGCATACCTTGTATACTGTTGTATCGCTGCCTCTGTTGACGTCTGATCTCCTCGTGCATACCTTGTATACTGTTGTATCGCTGCCTCTGTTGACGCCTTATCTTCTCGTGCATACATTGGATACTGCTGTATCGCTGCCTCTGTTGACGCCTGATCACCTCGTGCATACATTGTATACTGTTGTATCGCTGCCTCTGTTGACACCTGGTCTCCTCGTGCCTACCTTGTATACTGTTGTATCGCTGCCTCTGTTGATGTCTGATCTCCTCGTGCATACCTTGTATACTGTTGTATCGCTGCCTCTTTTAACGACTTATCTCCTCGTGCATACCTTGTATACTGTTGTATCGCTGCCTCTGTTGATGTCTGATCTCCTCGTGCATACCTTGTATACTGTTGTATCGCTATCTCTGTTGACGCCTTATCTCCTCGTGCATACCTTGTATACTGTTATATCGCTGTCTCTGTTGACGCCTGATCTCCTCGTGCATACCTTGTATACTGTTTATCGCTGCCTCTGTTGACGCCTTATCTCATCGTGCATACCTTGTATACTGTTGTATCGCTGCCCCTCTGTTGACGCCTGATCTCCTCATAGATACCTTGTATACTGTTGTATCGCTGCCTCGGTTGACGTCTGATCTCCTCGTGCATACCTTGTATACTGTTGTATCGCTGCCTCTGTTGACGCCTTATCTCCTCGTGCATACCTTGTATACTGTTGTATCGCTGCCTCTGTTGACGCCTGATCTCCTCTTGCATACCTTGTATACTGTTGTATCGCTGCCTCTTTTAACGACTTATCTCCTCGTGCATACCTTGTATACTGTTGTATCGCTGTCTCTGTTGACGTCTGATCTCCTCGTGCATACATTGTATACTGTTGTATCGCTGTCTCTGTTGACGTCTGATCTCCTCGTGCATACCTTGTATACTGTTGTATCGCTGCCTCTGTTGACGTCTGATCTCGTGCATACCTTGTATACTGTTATATCGCTGCCTCTTTTAACGACTTATCTCCTCGTGCATACCTTGTATACTGTTGTATCGCTGTCTCTGTTGACGTCTGATCTCCTCGTGCATACATTGTATACTGTTGTATCGCTGCCTCTGTTGACGCCTGATCTCCTCGTGCATACCTTGTATACTGTTGTATCGCTGCCTCTTTTAACGACTTATCTCCTCGTGCATACCTTGTATACTGTTGTATCGCTGCCTCTGTTGACGCCTGATCTCCTCGTGCATACCTTGTATACTGTTGTATCGCTGCCTCTTTTAACGACTTATCTCCTCGTGCATACCTTGTATACTGTTGTATCGCTGTCTCTGTTGACGTCTGATCTCCTCGTGCATACCTTGTATACTGTTGTATCGCTGTCTCTGTTGACGCCTTATCTCCTCGTGCATACCTTGTATACTGTTGTATTGCTGTCTCTGTTGACATCTGATCTCCTCGTGCATACCTTGTATACTGTTGTATTGCTGTCTCTGTTGACATCTGATCTCCTCGTGCATATCTTTTATACTGTTGTATCGCTGACTCTGTTGACGTCTGATCTCCCCATGCATACCTTGTATACTGGTGTATCGCTGTCTCTGTTGACGTCTGACCTCCTCGTGCATACCTTGTTAACTGTTGTATAGGTGCCTCTGTTGACGCCTGATCTCCCCATGCATACCTTGTATACTGGTGTATCGCTGTCTCTGTTGACGTCTGACCTCCTCGTGCATACCTTGTTAACTGTTGTATAGGTGCCTCTGTTGACGCCTGATCTCCTCGTGCATACCTTGTATACTGTTGTATCGCTGCCTCTGTTGACGCCTTATCTCCTCGTGCATATCTTGTATACTGTTGTATCGCTGCCTCTGTTGACGCCTGATCTCCTCGTGCATACCTTGTAAACTGTTGTATCGCTGCCTCTGTTGACGCCTGATCTCCTCGTGCATATCTTGTATACTGTTATATCGCTGTCTCTGCTGACGCCTGATCTCCTCGTGTAAACCTTTTATACTGTTGTATCGCTGCCTCTGTTGACGCCTGATCTCCTCGTGCATACCTTGTATACTGTTGTATCGCTGCCTCTGTTGACGCCTGATCTCCTCGTGCATACCTTGTATACTGTTGTATCGCTGCCTTTGTTGACGTCTGATCTCCTCGTGCATACCTTGTATTCAGTTATATCGCTGTCTCTGCTGACGCCTGATCTCCGGGTGCACACCTTGTATACTGTTGTATCGCTGCCTCTGTTGACGTCTGATCTCCTCGTACATACCTTGTATAATGTTGTATCGCTGCCTCTGTTGACGTCTGATCTCCTCGTGCATACCTTGTATACTGTTGTATCGCTGCCTCTGTTGACGCCTGATATCCTCCTGCATACCTTGTATACTGTTATATCGCTGTCTCTGTTGACACCTGGTCTCCTCGTGCCTACCTTGTATACTGTTGTATCGCTGCCTCTGTTGATGTCTGATCTCCTCGTGCATACCTTGTACACTGTTGTATCGCTGCCTCTGTTGACGTCTGATCTCCTCGTGCATACCTTGTATACTGTTGTATCGCTGCCTCTGTTGACGCCTGATATCCTCCTGCATACCTTGTATACTGTTATATCGCTGTCTCTGTTGACACCTGGTCTCCTCGTGCATACCTTGTATACTGTTGTATCGCTGCCTCTGTTGACGTCTGATCTCCTCGTGCATACCTTGTATACTGTTGTATCGCTGCCTCTGTTGACGCCTTATCTCCTCGTGCATACCTTGTATACTGTTGTATCGCTGCCTCTGTTGACGTCTGATCTCCTCGTGCCTACCTTGTATACTGTTGTATCGCTGCCTCTGTTGACGTCTGATCTCCTCGCCCATAACTTGTATACGGTTGTATCGCTGCCTCTGTTGACGTTCGATCTCCTCGCCCATACCTTGTATACTGTTGTATCGCTATCTCTGTTGACGCCTTATCTCCTCGTGCATACCTTGTATACTGTTATATCGCTGCCTCTGTTGATGTCTGATCTCCTCGTGCATACCTTGTATACTGTTGTATCGCTGCCTCTGTTGACGTCTGATCTCCTCGTGCATACCTTGTATACTGTTGTATCGCTGCCTCTGTTGACGTCTGATCTCCTCGTGCCTACCTTGTATACTGTTGTATCGCTGCCTCTGTTGACGTCTGATCTCCTCGTGCATACCTTGTATACTGTTATATCGCTGCCTCTGTTGACGTCTGATCTCCTCGTGCATACCTTGTATACTGTTGTATCGCTGCCTCTGTTGATGTCTGATCTCCTCGTGCATACCTTGTATACTGTTGTATCGCTGCCTCTGTTGACGTCTGATCTCCTCGTGCATACCTTGTATACTGTTGTATCGCTGCCTCTGTTGACGCCTGATCTCCTCGTGCATACCATGTATACTGTTGTATCGCTGCCTCTGTTGACGCCTGATCTCCTCGTGCATACCTTGTACACTGTTGTATCGCTGCCTCTGTTGACGCCTGATCTCCTCGTGCATACATTGTAAACTGTTGTATCGCTGTCTCCTTTGACATCTGATCTCCTCGTGCATATCTTGTATTCTGTTATATCGCTGTCTCTGCTGACGCCTGATCTCCTCGTGCATACCTTGTATATTGTTATATCGCTGCCTCTGTTTACGCCTGATCTCCGGGTGCATACCTTGTATACTGTTGTATCGCTGTCTCTGTTGACGTCTGATCTCCTCGTGCATACCTTGTATACTGTTGTATAGGTGCCTCTGTTGACGCCCAATCTCCTCGTGCATACGTTGTATACTGTTGTATCGCTGCCTCTGTTGACGTCTGATCTCCACGGGGTCTTGAGTTGTATTGTTTTGCTTTAATGAAATGGAATGATATTGATTACCATAGGCGTTTCTTGAAATGTGACCATCTCGGAAAATACGTGCCGTTATTGTAAAATACTTCAAACGTAAAGCGACGTTTCTAGTGGAGTGGTGTGATAAATCATTTAGAAATATGTCATGCAATACGGAAATAAAGTAAGACATGATAAAGAAGTCATTTTTATCATATTGGAGTTCTGTTGGTTGTTTTTCTTATGAAAAGCAATGGTTAACCTTTATTTGTCTGACGCACAGTTAATATAGATCATCTTCACCTATTGATGACAAGTAAACTTTCATAACGAATGTGGGTTTCGATTTCAGTACACAGAAATTAACAATGCATATTTTCTCACATGCAGCTTAGTCCTATTTTGAGTAATGAGCTAATTTGGCGTAAACAGGCTGCATTTTAGCGGGAATGGAAATGATTTTCAACGTTTGACGTCTTCGTATTGACGTAATGATCACGTGCGCTTAATACTTGTAAAATAAGTTTTTTGTTGTTTTGTTGCCTTTTGTATCTAAAGTATTTTATATCTTATATAACAAATTTATCATACCACCGCATTGATAAATGCCTGATATAGCGTTGCCTGATATAAAGAGAATAACAGGTAACCTGTTTTTCTGTTTATCATACCACATTTTCCTAAAATATCTGCAAAACAATTTTTTTTAATTTAAAATGAACGGATCCCCGCTGATTTTGCTGATGCGGCTTTTACACATTGACACACTTGTAGCAACGGCGTTCGAAAATACAACACGCTTTTTTTAAACATCGCATAGATAAAAAAAGTTGTTTGCACTACGAATGGGAAGAGTAAACTCGCTTTAAATATTAACGTCTTGAATTGGAGATCAGGAATGGACTGCAGCGACAAATTTAATCGAAGAGCACACTTCACCGAATAGTTTGGAGACGCCATTTTGGATATGTGTATTGAAATTGACATTTTGATGATGGTGTAAATATATACATAAGCGTGTTAAATCGTTTGTTTAAATAGTAGAGGATTAGCATACAGTTATCAGTTGTCTTCCTTTTCTGTGCAGCACTTGCGAGTGCAATGACTATATAGATATTTAAGATTTATTGTCCCATTGAAGACGTCATTTAACTTTTGTAGTGCGGGCTGTGGTGATTGTTTTTAAATAATAAACGTTTTTTTGTTATTTTTGACTTTCAACTAGAATAAAATATGTACGTTCATGGTATCACATTGTTTGTTTTGTTGAAACTGATTAATGTTGATAGAAATTGTTGACTTTATTTCAAATCCCAAGTAACTGCAAACTTTGAATGATATAAGAACTTCCTGTTAACTATGATATTAAAATATATATTAGGCAACGTTATATCAGGCATTTATCAATGCGGTGGTATCATAAATTATTTATATCATGGTCAACAGGAAGTTCTTTTATCAGTCATGTTTGAAGGATGGTGATATTACTCGGAATCAACTATAACGTAATATGTTTTAGTAAAATTGCATCATATTCAACAAAACACACACTTGTATACCAAGATGTTATATATTTCAAACAGAAGAAATGCAACACAAACAGCAGAAAAACTTGCTTTACAAATATTAAGCGCAAGAGCTCATGACGTCATTATTAACACGCCAAACGACATAAATCATATTTTTTCCCGTTAAAAATGCAGCTTTTAGCGAATTTTTCATTATGTCTTTGAAATCGGGAACGACGAGGTGTGACAAATATACAAACAGGTTACCGCCTGATCTTTTTGTAATATATCATGATCGGCACGAATAAAATAACGGCTCGGCAAGCCTTGCCGTTATATAATGTTAAGCCTTGCCTGATATATTACAAAAAGATCAGGTAGTAACCTTTTATTTTCTATATATCAGCGTTACAGATATCAATAAAGCGGTGTGATTAAGAATTATAATTAGTTTGTGAAAAAGTCCATGACCTTCCCTGATGATTTGTTCATTCGTTGGTTAGAAGATAGTTATATAATATGTAGTAGCTATCTAATTCACTAGTCATGATTACAAGAATGTGATAATGATAACGTACTGTATAGTTCAAATAGGACGTTTTTGAAGTAAAAAATGTGAACGAATAAACTTTATCAACATATGATCAAGTTTTATGTACTGATAAACGTTTGTGTATAAATGTTCGGAAAAGACGATAATTTAAAAATAAAATCAAAGGACATAGGCTAGTCAAGTACTGATGTGTGTTATTCTTATAATCAATTAGATAAAATGTAAAACTTGTTATAAATACCGCATACAAATAAAAGTAACTTGTAAACATAACATTATTTGTAAACAAAAGTTTACATAAACCCTCGGCAGTTTCCTAGGCTTCCTGCCACTATGCATGTCAGAGATTGAAATCATTACTAAATTACATGTTTTGCTTAGTCATTAAACACGTCTCTGGCTTGAGAGACGAGGAACACACAATTATGTTATAAATTTGCTCAAACATATTTAGTTTTTGGTGATTTGACTTATGGCGTTGACGCCTTAGCTGGTTTATCAAGCAAAAACTTGACAAGGTAAGAACGACAAATCTACCTACCGGAACGACACGGGTCCATTTATTTGCGCTTCCGATTGTTGGCGACCTTCACTCCTCCCCTCATCAAACCAGAACAACTACGTCGACACGTTTATACCAGCCAGCTTGAAAACGCGAAACACAAATTTCTTGTTCTTTCCCACATGTTTTCGTGTTGGCGCCCCGAATTTTTCGCATACAGAAGGAAGTAACACATAAAAACTGAATTTTGTTCACGTACGAGAGATAACGCATTACCCTTTTGATCCAGAGATCTTACGTATTGTTATAGTATGTTCTTGTTGTGTATATAGTACTCACTAACCCTATAATTGACACTTTAAAAAGTTGAAAAGTATATTAAGAAATCATAATATGTTAATATTTGTGTGGTCTTCGCTGCTCAATTGTCCATTAGTCCGTTGGCAAGTAGCTGGTTCTACATGTACAGTACATAATAGATATACATGTATATCATTTCTCAAGTTCTATCAACAATCATATTATCGCGATAATGGCTTGTTAAAGTCACAAGGAGTGGGTTTGATTAATCTGGATATATGTACCTGTGACTGTTACCAAGTGTATGTAAACATGAACCTGTTACTGTTACCAATAATATGTTAATTTACCTTCGTTTGTTCCCAAGTTTATGGATACATGCACCTGTGACTGTTACAAAATTTATGGATACATGTATCTGTGACTGTTACCAAGTGTATGGATACATATACCAGTGACTGTAACCAAGTGTGTGTATACATGTACCAGTGACTGTTAAAAAGTGTATGATTACATGTACATGTGATTGTTACCAAATGTAAATATGCATGTACATGTGACTGTTCAAAATGCATGGATACATGTACCTCTGACTGGTGCCAGGTGAATGGATGCAAGTACCTGTTACCATGGATACCTAAACCAGTGACTGTAACAAAGTGTATGTATACATATACCTGTGACTGTTACACAGTGTATCGATAAATATAACTGTGACTTTTACCAATTGTATGGCTGTCACCAAGTGTATGGATACAAGTACATGTGACTGTAACCAAGTGTATGGACATATGTACATGTTACTGTTACCAAATGCATGGATACATGTACCTGTGACTGTTACCAAGAGCATGGATAAATTAACGTGTGACTGTTAGCAAGCATATGGATACATGTACCTGTCACTGCACCCAAGTGTATGGATACATGTACCTGTTACTATTACCAAGTGTATTGATACATGTACATGATTGGGTTCAACCAATTACAGCTCATGTAGAGACTTTCCCCCAGGGTGAAATATAATTTTGTGTGACAGAGGAGAATGACACAGTTTCAATAAGTTAAAAATGTATTTTCAGTTCATTGTATTATTAACAAGTTGTTTTTTTCAGATGTATTATGTTGTAGGTCTGATCTTTATTAAGTTTCAGATTAACTACAATTATTTTTGCTTCAGTTTGAAATTCTCATTTCTACTTATTATTTTCAGATATCTAAGTGTAGTGTTTAACCCAGTGACAGCATGTTAACATTCATACATGGTGTTTATGGCTACTATTGTATAAATTGTATTTTATGTTATATTATTCGCCATAACATGTTTTAACCTTCGTTTACAGTTATTTAAATGTATTGTTCCATTGCAGATGTTCCAAAATAATAGTTGCACAGTATGTATAAAGGGATATGTTTTTAATTGTAACAGTACCATTTATTTGAGAAAAGTGGGTATGTACCTTTAATGATAAGTGTATAACGTTCTTTAATTTCAGGTACTATGTGTTACCACATTTAATGTTCATGTGTTTGTGTACCAGTCTTAAACCATAGGGACCGTTAAGTAAAAATATTCTATTATACTACATATATATACAAGGGATACAACTGTGAAAATTCCTGCACACAACCGTGGTGTAAACAATAGCGAAAAATTTGCTTCCAAACGCAATAAATACACCAATTAAACTGTATTACAACAGCCAAGATATTTATCTTTCAGAAAATAATACACTTGGCAATAAAGTACAAGCTTTTCATTGAACTAAGAGAGAAAGTTTCATTCAAAATGCATAAAAATCCTTACTTGGACACAGGTGTGCACAGCTGAAAACTTAGAATTCTAGCAGTAATTTTCGTATTCCTTTGTTATTAAGCTCTTTTGCTGGTACATATTTCTTGGATAGTTTTTTTTCATAGTAAAATAGAACAAAATAACTATTAAGTAAGCATATTTTGCTAGAAATTCACATCAATCTGCTTCAATTTCACAATGACAATGTTTTACTTTCATTTTGGATAGTTCACATGTATTTCAAACATGCGATTTGATTGGTTGAAATTCCACTGCAGTAATAAATCCAACCAGTCACGTTCCACGTAACATTACCTGACAAATTGCATACAAATCCTTGAAGATAGTAGAAATGTAAACAAATTTAATATTTACGGTGTTTTGCATATATGCAGTTACATGCAATTATGGAAGGTGTCTACTTTGATTAATAAAGTGTCTATGGATAATAAAACAAGGTAAAATTTGCTCAACTTATCTGTAATTATTAAATTATGAAACAAAATGTGTCAAAGTGGGTGTGCACACCTGTGTCGCATTTCGAAAATTTTACCGTTTTTCATGAAACTTTCGTTTCAAACACAACTATGAACACTTTTACTGCTATAAACATAGTTATTATCTGATAGATAAATGTCTGAGCTGTTGTTATACAGTTTTTTGGTGTAATTATTGCTTTTGGAAGCGATTTTTTTGCTATTGTTCAGACCATGATGTTGTGCAGGAAATTTGACAGTTGTATCCCTTGTATATATGTATATAGTATAATAGAGTATTTTTTACCTAATGATCCCTGTGTCTTAAACTACTTAAATGTTGGTCAATAACCTTGAAATATATGTTGCAGGGAAATGAATCCGGTATAAAATTTTGATATGTCTATTGCAGTTACTTCCCTTGGTTGTTAACATAATCCAGTACTAAGATGATTAATGTGGCACTTAACAGCATCAACCGATATTGTTCACTTCTTTTCGCCATGTTATTTCGCAATGTTTCGCATATACGTATACTTGACATTAGAAACCACTTGAAGAAACTATTTTCAAATGCAAATACTTTTTGAGAAATAGTTTTACATGTAATTCAGTTTGTCATAATCTCAAGTTGATTATTTAATCATAAGGTCATAATGGGTACTGTATAATTGTAGTTTTTGTAGATATTGTAGGTATTTTATTAGTTAAAAAGTATGAAATGTCAGGAGACACTTTTCTCTTAGCAGAGATAATGTCACAGTATGACATTTTTTATATGTCAGTTTAAGTTATATTGAATGTGCATGCGCCGTTTAAGTGCACGCGAACGTATAATTGTCATCGCGCATGCTCCGACTTTTCCGTTTGTCCTCGTTTGCCTTTGTCAAAGTGAATTGTCATTGTGTAGTCTGGTGTTGTTGCGTGAATCAGACTACTTCGGATTTATACATTTTACAATGTATATCTACGAAGACAGACGAGGCTATCCAACTGCCGCACGTGCTTTCGTTTGAGCGCCGTTTCCGTCCAATTGTTCTTTATGTTTTATGTTTAAATGAAAGAAAGACTGAGAGAAAGGTTCCTA
Source organism: Dreissena polymorpha (assembly GCF_020536995.1). Lineage (NCBI taxonomy): Eukaryota > Metazoa > Mollusca > Bivalvia > Myida > Dreissenidae > Dreissena > Dreissena polymorpha. Next base: position 56,532,911 of record NC_068364.1, on the reverse strand, counting down.
TTGGGTTGTACATTCACCCGTTTCTTCCTTCCCCGCCAAATTCCTTCGTCCCTCACAACCCTCGATAACTTTCAATTAACTCTTTATATTAACTATAAAGGATAGTTATTATTATTAATTAATCGGACACTGTGGTAAGCTATTTTATATTATTCTTTATACTTTATATTATTAATTTATATGTATTGTTTTCCGCAGCGCGTCCCATTAAGTGTTATTGTGATATTGATATGTGTAATCCCGTTTTATACGGTTGTAACGATACAGACTTCGTTGTGTGTTAATTTTCAATTGTCAATGATTATTTGCTCTCTTCGTCGCATTCAAGCTGCCGATATGATATGTCGAGCTTGCTGTATTTTTGCCCGGGAGACAAAATGAAAAGAACGTCTTCCAAGCGTGGAAGAGGATATTTGTCCACGTTGATTTCCTGATTGAGAGTTGCGTTAAAGTTTTCACAAATCTTAACATCACCGTTAGGTTTCACAACGGGTTCAATGGGTGTTGCCAATTCACTAGTGTTCATCTTCGTCAAGATTCCCTGGCGCTCAAGGTTATCCAATTCTTTCAATGTTTTATTTGAGCGAGTATGGTTCTGTTCTGGCTTTCATAAATCTAGGTCTAGCATTTTCCTTTAGCGTTAACCTAGCCTTGATGTCTTTTACCTTTCCAATGCCATCACTGAAGACAACGGCGTATTTCTTGAGCATGGATTGTAGACGCACATTCGTCGACAAATGGCGGTCACCTTCCTTTCATTAGTAATGTCATTTACTAAGAAATATTGTTTGAGTCTTTCTTGATAACTCTGCCATGACTCAACACTACTATCGTATGCGCTTACGTTGCCGATGAGTCCAGCCATTACATGATAATACTAGTCTTTTACGCACATTTACTGAGAAATTGATAAAATCCTGAAATATTAATCACGCTGGTTTTCAATCAGTTATCCTCCTCAATTTATTGTGTATGTGGGTTAACATAAACAGAGAAAAACGCAGTACGTTTGGTGGTTATTTAATACTACATCGTATGACCTGTGGCGAACATGCAGAAGTACATAGAGGGCGTTGCTATGATACACATGATTGAACATTAACCAATCAGATGCATGATAATTACATAACAGTTAGAACATGTCAAGACCCTTGAACGTCCATCATATGGCACAGGGCTTCTGTTTCGTCTGTGAGTCCTTCGTCCTTCGTCCTTCGAAAGAGCCAGGAACATCCGGGTTCGAAACAACTTCTGCAAACCAACCGGCAAGACTATTAGAGAGCGCTGCATTGCCCTTCTTCCCTTTCTGCACTGTACATGATGCAACTTACGACAAAGTGAAGCAACACGTGAGATGATTTTTGTGTCTATGCCCTGTCTCCATGTCGCGTATGTCACATGTTATTTATCAACTCGTTGTCTTCACACCCAGTGTTACTTAAACAGTCCGTGTGTCCATTTACCCTGTGCCTTACCCAGTCCGCGGTCCATATTCAACCCATACCCACCCAATGTTCCCATCTCCCATTCGTTTTTACCATTCCTTGTCACCCTGTCCCATTTGCCTTACCCAGTCTCTGACCCCGTGTCCCTATTTATAATTATAATGATATATGTCACATGTATAATATTCGTGATTTCCCTTATGTTGGTGTACATGAAAATAGCTCTTGTATGATCTTACATGTCTCATCTCATGTCTCATCTTTCGCTTCGAGCCTATACCCTAGCCCAAACCCTAATCTTCACCACCGCGGACGTTGAACCTACCACATCTTCATCCACATGCTACAACTTATAATCAATTAGCTGGTATCTTTATATAAATATAAATACATGTATCTGATGGTTTTGTTAACACTGTCTCACTATTCATCAAGACGTGATGTTATAACTCGTGATGGGTGAGATGATTGGACTCTCTGTAGTTATGTTTTAAGAAATATATCGCAGTTAGCTATTGTGTTATTTCAAAGGTACGTGAAAACTGTTAATTTAATTGGTACTGTTTTTCAACTTAAGAGTAATCACAATAGGACAGTAAGTAGTTAATAAACTGATTGTTATTTTGATACAAAAACACCAAAATGGATCTGTTTCTGCAAGGCAGTCACTTTTGTATGAAAACTTAAGCATAAATGTGAACAATTGAATCAATATATCATTATGCGGAGTGTCTTACAATATGTGTTAAAATGTGTTCGAACATAGGAAAATTGTTTGAGTAACTTAGCGCCAAATAACAAATAAATTTTTATCGAAACCAATGCTATCTTACCCCAGTTATCTGAAAAAGATATTTTTCAAAATACCTAGATACACACGTTAATTGCCTGATCAATGGTTTTATCAGTTTAACCAAAACTAGAAAGAGTAACTTTTGAGAACAGGGCGTCAACAATGTCCGATATTCATCAACGTAACTCAAGTACCGTTTTATTTATCGCAGGATCCTGGGTCAGTACTCCCATACCCTTTTTATGTGTCTACATTAAACAAGATGATGATTGTGTTTCTAATAACATCTTACAGGTAATAAAACTGGGCAAACTCTCAATTCGTCGAGTTAAAAAATGATTTTATTTAAAGTGCTTTGTTTTCCATTAATAAAAAATACAAAGTTTACATGTGTTATATAAAAATATATTAGCAGATAACGCGATAAAATATAGGACAAACTTTATATATTAAACTTTTTAAACACTTTATAAAGTATATCACTTCTAACAAAGTTAAATTGTTAATTTAATTGAAAATAGTGCGTTTCTTATTAAAACATGTTATTGTTTTATATTTTAAAAACACACACAATATAATTGTACCGTTAGTCTGCACATTTGAAGTCCTTTCAAAATTACATAAATATAAACCCTGATAACTAATATAAAGTTCGTATTTGTGAATTATTTGAGGTCGCTTTTGTTACTTCTTATCTGATAGGGGTTTCTACAACTTCTCAATCCAGGTGAAACCTATACAACCAATCTAATGCAAGAACAAGAACTTCATTATCATCTTAAGTTTTTACCTTATTTAGAGCTTGTCACAAACGTGTAGACTGTATTGCAAATCGATGCCTTTATTCAGATGTGATTCTGTAAATAATACTCGTATAAGAATATGAAATGATCGTTTATATATTTTACAAACGAGCCTGCATGGAGATTTTTAGTATATTATCAGTCTTATTCATCTATTTTTATTTACAAAAGGCCAATACCGATTTTGATACCATAGTCCATTCTAAAACTGGTAATTTGTTACCTGGTACCGGTACCCAGTAAAATTTATTACCGAATATACTGAAATTATGGAAACTTCACAACTGTTTTCATGTAATGTAATATACCAGTCTTGATATTTTAATCAATAAAAACTAATAAGTGTAAAAATACGGTATGTTAGTACTTGTCTTTTTTCTTTTCGCCATACGAGGTTGACGGTACCTTTAAACCTTATATTACCTATATTTATTTCGTTAATTAGGTAATGTTAACATTTAACGCAAATAAAATTGATTTAATTATAAGAAGTGTAAGCTATCATTAAATAGGCTAGTTATATATATATGAATTCAAAGTTAAAAATGTATTTTTAAAGCTATGCTAGTGATAGTTGCATATTTAAAATGATTTTGTATCGATTTCAGTTGATTACCTATACACTCACCTTTATACCTTGCATGTTAAATCACAAGTTTTATTTGGCTATTTTAAATAATGTTTAGCTACTTGTTTTACTTTTTTGTTTAATTGTATTTGATCAATGTTTGAGCGAGTCTTTTTAATGTGTTCAACATATTACATTTTTCAAAGCCATTCACTAATTCAACAGTGTTGTGAAAATGAGACGTATACACAGTTATCAAGCTTAAGCTTCACATATGTATTGATTATTCAAACTATTCTTTATTACTATTTTATCAATAAACCTAATATGTTAAAGGGTAAACAATTATACTTTCATATTCATTGTTGGACATTAATTAGATGTTTTCAATGAAACCACCATAAACAACATGTATTCATGACTTTAACATGACCCACGCTAACTTGCAGATAAACAATTAAGTAAATCAATTATACCAGGTTCTTTCGCACTAATTGCAAGCGGAGCTTACACAGTCAAGGCGACGGCTTAACACATTCAGCTGAGCCAATTTATTTTCAGTCAGTGTGAAAATATTAGTGTTTAAATAAAAGTCAGGTACCGAAATACATTTTTAAGCCAACCCAATGAATCATCTTATCAGGCCTAACGTTAACAAGCAAAAAAAAATAGATGTAACACAACTAATCCAAATTATGAACAAAAAGTTAATCCATGTGTTTGCGTGATTCATGTGACTCTGAAGATATAAAATGGATAAAATACTGAAAACTTAAAATGTTGTATTTTTCTTGTTGTGACATGTAATGTAATACATGCACTTTACTATTGCTACAGCTACTACTACTACTACTACAACAACAACTACTACTTCTACTAGTACCACTACTACTACTACTACTGGTACTACTACTACTACTGCTACTTTTACTACTACTTCTCCTAATACTACCACTACTACTACTAGTAGTATTACTACTACTACTACTACTACTACTACTACTACTACTTCTACTACTACTTCTACTGTTACTGTGGCATAATTGTAATTTGATGGACGCCAACAAAACTGAAAACCAACACGAATTAATGGCCGATGTTTTATGAAGCATTTCCAAAATAAAAATGTTCTTGGATTTAGGTAGTTCAACAAAACCATTTACATTAGACATTGTATTCAAGGAACATTAATCTTTATGGTTTTCTTGAATGTGTTTTTCTTAAAGTAGCTTATACATATGTTTGTGATTCATTTATTTCGTTTCATTACGTATACATTTGTTAAATTGCTCAGATTTCTTTTCGCGTCTTAGTAAATGTAAACACTTAGTTTATTTTGAAGTATTTCTTTATATTCTAGCGATTGTACTTCTTGATTTATCCAGTGTACATAGATAATGAAACATTGTTTATTGCAAACACATGTTTAATCTGAATCACCAAGTGTCAGTGTGTTCTGAGCATTTATAAACATACAGAAAGACTTTCTCATCCAGTAAAATAGTTTGGGATACGAAACGGTTTAGTCTTACTTCGTTAAGCGTATGACCCAAATTTACTGAATCAGTATTTGGTTAGTTGATAAAACGGCCTCAAGATAAAATAGTGTGTGTACGTCATGCCGTCCATCCCCATCCGCCCGTTGCCATGTCACAGTACACTTGAATGTCCTGATTCGTTCCTGCAGGTCGAACTCTGTACACGCCACTGAAACTTGTAAGGTTTCTTGTCTCCAGGCATTCTTTTCCATGTCCACTAAATTCTAAAGGTGAATTTCATACTAAGTGTTTGTACTGTTCTAAATAGTGTTAATTCTTCAAATTCAAATCTATATACATAATTGTACATGTCACCTCACCCTTTTGCACATTGAAATAAATAATCAGTTGATAGGTCTTAATGTTTCTGCGAACAAGTACTATGAGATCCATACTTGTATATTTAGCAACATGTGAATAATGTTACTTAAAAATTCACATATGTAAATAAGAATACCTAAAGCGATGGACACCTGCTGCGCACGCAAAACGTCGCTAGGTATTGGTTAATTTTGTTTATCCTTTGTTTTAAGATTATTCGATGAACGAAAAATGTTCAGTCCAAAAAAAAGCCTACATGTGTTCCCTTTTAGTGACCTTCATCTTATAAGCACCGACTTAAGTTGTCACTCTCCAAAACGCTAAATTTACATGAAGCGCACTGTTCAAAGTTGTTTAAAACTTATTGTCTGTATTGAAATTTGATACCTAACTATCAGGTGTATCATTGACCTGTGAGCTAAGGAAGCGCATTAAACTGACAACCAAACGTCGCAGCTAAACAAAAATGCATAATCTGGTGATATTAAAACATGTTTTGAAGAATTACTACACGATGTAACTTCACAATATTACACATCGGGGTCTCGTCGTTTTTAGTAGTTATATTTCGGTTAATTTGTCTATGTACATATAATGCATTTGACACCTGGGTCCGTTTTAATGAGAGCGACCATGGTCGGGCGACTATGGTTGTACCAGCGAATAATCGTCGTGCGACGATAACCGGGTTTAATGGAGAGCGACGAACGTCAGTCGTCCGCACGTTGTTCGACATATTGTCGAGCGACCGCAGTCCACCCCTCACATCACGACTGCTCGTCGCTTGACGCTTTGTCGGCACCCAAAACACGTGCCAGGTGACTCCCAGACAATCTGCGACGGTACCAAGATCGTCTGTGCACCTGTAGGACAAACTCAGACAGTCTGCAACGGTTTCAGAAGGTCTCCCAGACAAGCTGGGCACCTGCAGGAGACTCCAAGACAGTCTGCAAAGGTGCTAATACCATCTGGGCAGCTGCAGGAGACTTCCAGACAGTGTGCAACGGTGCCAGTCTCCAAGACCGGCGGCGCACCTGCAGGACAATTCCAGACAGTTTACGACGGTGACAAGACCGTCTGGGCACCTCAAAAGACTCCCAAAAAGTGCAAGACAGTCTGCCAGACCGTCGGGGCACGTGCACCTGCAGGAGATTCCCAAACAGTCTTCCATGGATTGAGATACTGTCTGGCACTGTTACAGACTGTCAGGGAGTCTCCTGAAGTTGCCCAGACGGTCTTGGCACGTCGCAGAATGTATGGGATTCTCTTGAATGTGCCCCGCCTGCCTGGGAGACTGTCTGGCACCATTGCAGATAGTTTGGGAATCTCCTGCATGTGTTATTACGGTCTTGACCGTCGCAGACTGTCTGGTAGTCTCCTGCAGGTGCCCCTCCGGTCTGAGAACCTGTCTTGCAACGTCTCAGACCATCTGGGAGTCTTCTTCAGGTGTCCAGACGGTCTTGGCACCTTCGGAAACTGTCTGGGAGTCTTCTGTATAGAGCTGTAACGATTCACCCATCATTCGATTCGATTCGATTTCGATACCAAATGGTCCGATTCGATTATTTTCGATTCAATTCAAATTAAACTATTTTCATCTTATTTTGCAAACTATTTCATGCGTGGTTTGTCCAGAGTATGAATTAAAATGTTTCGTATTTGTTATTTACTTATTATGTTTAATATTAACGTGTTTACTGTTTGAAATAAAATTTAAAAACGCAACATTGTTTTATAAGAAACAAATTTATAGAACAAAACTTCCTGTTGAGTAATTCTTAAATAACATAAAATACACAATGTATCACATGTGGATAACAGAGAAAAAAAAAACATGTAAGTATATAAACAACTTCCAGTTGACTTCTTAACAGAATGCACACAGTTTAGTTAACTAACCACATCGTAACTTACGTCAATAAAACACGTTTTTGCAAGTTGCCTTTGCATCAGAACATTTGCGCAACCCAGAATGTTCCCATACTTTTGATTTTAATTTTGACGGTGCGTCTTTCGACGTGGTTGAAGAAGCCATTTTACCGGCTGATGTAATGCTCAGCATGTTATTCATTCATTAATTGGATGCCATATTGGCTATTGACCAATAACAAGACGTATTACAAATGACAAGAACGTTTAGACGACGGATTTGGAAAATAAGGTTTAAAATGAGGATCGATCGAGATTGCAGTGAATCGAATCGAAATTGGCCCTATTGGTATCGAAATCGAAACGGCGGCGTTGAACCGGTTTTTTGGTGCATCGAACCGAATTGTTACAGCTCTACTTCTGTAGGTGCCCGCCGGTCTCTGAGACCGTCTGGAACAGTCGCATACTGTCTGGGAGTTTCCTGCAGGTGCCCAGATGGTCATGGCATCGTCATAGACTGTCTGGGAGTCTCATGCAGGTGCTCCGCCGGTCTTGGAGACTGTCTTGCATCGTCGCAGACTGTCAGGGAGTCTCCTGCAGGTGTCAAGGCGGTCTGTGTACCGTTTCAGACTGTCTGGGAGTCTCCTGCTGGTACCTTGAACGCGATGAGTGGTCAGTCTAGTGCATTCCTCTTTATGTCCCGTATATTTTTATGCTCCCGGTAGGGTAGCATATAGCAGTTGAACTGTCCGTCAGTCTGTACGACCGTCCGAAAACTTTAACATTGCCATAACTTTTGCAATATTGAAGATAGCAACTTGATATTTGACATGCATGTGTATCTCATGAACCTGCACATTTTGCGTGGTAAAAGGTCAATGTAAATGTCATACTTCAAGGTCAAAGGTCAAATATATGGCTTCGAAGTGGCGCAGTAGGGGGCATTATGTTTCCGACAAACACATATCTTGTTTTAACATGTGTCTGCTGTCCTCAACGCCACCCCACACGCGTTTATGGCTTCCACAATCTCCTGCCACTTTTTTCCGCTTGTTTGCCTCGGTCACCAATGGCCCGTGCTTCCCCCCCCCCCCCAGCAGTTTCTTGTTCTCGATAACAAGCTCTAAAAGGATATCTATCTCTTTTTTGGATCAAGAATGGCATTGAATCGAATCGCTGCTGTCTTCGTATTCCATTGTTCACGTGTATTTTCGCCGTCGGATGTTGATAGCGGAAGTGGTAATTTTCATTAAAATAGCGACTACTACGACCGCAGTCGCCTGACCACACTGTCGTGCGACCACAGTCGCGGCAACGTGCTCCTTGAACATTACGAGTGGTCAGTTGGCGGCCGATGATCGTCGGTTGACCACACAGTCAACCGACTACAGTCGGGTGTTATAGTTTTTCATTAAACCGGACCCTGGCCAGTGGCAAACTTGACTGAACTAACTTTATAAACGACCGTTGATCGATTTTGAATTCTAACGTTTAAATCACTGAGTATTGACAATTTGTTGAGATAAACGTTTTTGCAACATTAAAAAATGCTGATCTTAATATTCGGAAAACTTAAATGTTTAAAATACGTTTAAAAAAGGTTCCCGAAGGGATTAGTTGTGCGAAATTGTGTTAAAAAAATTTCATGCTATTTAGGAGAATATAATAATTAATATTTAACAGATACAAATAATGATACTACTAATAACATAAAAAATACGTATTATTATTATTTTTACAAATGATTGCTATAGAAGATTTACTTCTACAAATAGAAAAGACGGAAAGATAACACAATGCAGTCGCTTGTATCATAATTAGCCAATCAATAATCACATATCATTCACGGGGTTATTATGATAATATATATTTTCTTAATTATAATTTACATCTTATTGACGTTAATATCACCGATAGTGTTGTATAGAAATGACGGCAAAAATAGTTTAGGATTTACCAGTGCAATTTCGCCAAGTGTAAAACAAGTCACACACGCACGTATAATTCGTACTGTCCCATGTTCACAGGGATTTGGAGCGCAATAATTGACATCTGAAAATATCAAATCAATATACAATGAACAATTCATATAAATGGAACCATCGAATAACATCACAATATACGTCCTGATTTCTGTATCCGTGCTAACAAGGTTAACTTGTTGACCTTATTTTTGTATTACAGAGTAATTTACTAAACAGTATACATAAAATGCGTTCGTTGTTTACTTGGCCTTTTCATTCATAAAACGGTACAAGCTTGACTTGTGAGTCAGCTTCCTTTATTTCTTGTCATAACCTTGTTAACAATCACAAGTATGACATAAAATGGTTTAAAATCGGAATTAGTAGTTCATTTCTTTATAACTTATCATAAGTACACTATTTTATTTTTACTGTCTTATACATTTTCTTAGTTTTTCTGTGAGAGTTACACTCTACGTGTTCTGGTCGCTCAACGGTCGGATACTTAATATGCATGGCAATGAAAATGGAAACATGACATGAATAATGATCTGTGGTTACTGACGTTATCTCAATGGGATAAATACATGTGTGGTTTTAATATCCATAGAATTGTTAAATATTGATAATAATGAAATGTGTGTACAAAGTAGAAAGTGCAATATCTGTTATAATTACCCGTTTCTTTGCAATATATACTCAAATCATAAATTGTTTGCATCAAGTGTTTTGATAGGGAAACGAACAGGCATGCCTGTATTGTTATTTAAATTGCAATGCTATAGGGGTATATACGATGTCTACTAAATATCAGATTACAATTACAACCTTTTAATTGTTGGAAACTAAGATAAGTAGCTCTCCTCTTGAGGTGTTATGAATAAGTTATTGTGTCATTATGTTATCCGTAGTGTATGAATTCACGACTAACGTACTTAATATTGTCACAAACCAAACTTAGAACAAGCGAAATTTGATTGCTGGATAGTATACTCAGAAACAGATATTACTCACGTTTGCATCGCCATAACACTATCAAACATCCATGTTAATATTTCTGTAAAACATGGCTATTTAATTTGTATTACTAATTGTGATAAACCAAATAATTAACAGCATAGCTCTCATTATGTCAAGCTTCACGACACTGGATTGGTCTCACGGACGAGGTGACTGAAGGCATCTGGACACTTAACCCGCACGAAAAAGTTGCCTACTTCTTAGATTGGAGTCATCACCCGGTTTTGCCGCAACCCAACGACGGCATGTACGCAAACTGTGCCGCCTTCTTCGATGATCAAGACTACTACTGAGTTGATCAACCTTGCAGCAAAAAGATAATTCAATATGTGAAATGCCGTGCGTTGATTTATTTTCAGTATTATCTTTATTGTAGTAACTAAATGACTGAATGAATATCAAAACAAGAAAGATATCATACATAGCACGCGCGCTAAAATTAATTTAGCACATTTGCGTCATTTATCTTGATGTTTTTATTTATGCAGATTATCATAGGAATTTTCAAGAGATCTAAACGTAAAGAACAATAAAAACGTATTTATTTTTATTCGTCTACATAATCATAAAATGTTAAAGATTCATCGAGATTTATTTCTGTTGAAAATTGTCTAACACAACGCTTGCTAATGTTCATGAAATACAATTTTACAGCGCGGAGGCCAACATGGCCGCATCGTTAAGAAGACGTGACAAATCACTAGTTCTTATCAGATCTACCCGCAGACTCCTCACTTCTGACTACACCTCTACATTTTGTCTACCGGGTAATTTGCATAATTTTTTTTTTATAACTTTGATTGGTCCTTAGCTAACGTGCTTATTGCTGATTAGTTGACTTGCTGGAATATACTAGAAAAAACAATTAATTCATGTATTTACATGCTTGCCAACTACTACAAAATCTAATTACTTGGTATTGGTATAAAGTTTTACTGTTATGGTTGTCGGTGCAATATTTTGTGTAACCTATGCAAATAAGACTTTTTGGTGACCCGTTCATCTGTGCTATTTCAATAACTATGTGAAGTAATACTAATCTCATGTCTATATGCTGACCCTTTCGTTAATTGAACTCATTGTGAAGTATATGGTCCCTCGATTCTCTTATCTAAATGACTTTTCAATTTGTTGACTAAGTCTACATCACCATGAATAGAGAGATCTTAATTCAAGTTCTAGTTTATGTGTACTCTTAGATTATTTGTAAATGACCAATATATCACACAGATTTATTTTTACATTTCTAAACTTCATCCTTACATTCAAATATTTTCTTTATAGAACCCTTGTTAGGTTATTTTATTTATAAATATTGATGTAAATAAACTTTTAACATTTTCTTATGTATCAGTAATTATAAAAGTTACTTTATTTATAAATTGCTCAAACAAATTATTAAAATATCTCCATATTAACTTCTATCATTTGTTATACTATATAAACATAACTAATTAATTTATTTATCTCTTCGGGGCTATTACGTCACATTGTGATAGGATAGTGCACATTCAAAGAAAGACTCTACCAGCAATTGATTCTTAACCGTTTACAGTTTTTTCTGTAACAACATTGGATGTGTTAATGTCGATTTATTTATCTTATTTAATCATCAGGAAAACCAACAATAAAAAGATTACAAAGGCATGAATATACTTTAAGTTTAAACACACGCGAATTATTAAACCAATTTTAACAAAACATAATATTTACTTGTCTTAAATATATTATTACATTTACAGAGCGAAGGAATTGTTCATTTGCATATCTCAATGCATGAAGGTCATGGTTCTACAAATCATGAACTATTTAGTAATAAGCTTTTCCGAGATTAAAACAAAACATAGTAAGATCACGAAAATTATGTTCTAGATTGGTATTTATTCCCAGCTTGAAAATGATGCGTGACCAACAAGTTCTTAATTTAAACATGCAATTCGCATTATGCTAAGTATTTGTCAAGAAAACAATGCATCTACGCACGCACTCAACTTCATCAAAGATTTCTTTTTAAATCCTGTAAAGCATACATTTTCCAATCAAAGCATAGCATACATTCCATTTCAATGAAAATAAGTACTAAGAATCTGAGAACAACATGCAATGCGTTCTTGGAAACAGCTTAACCCATGCATTAAATATGTTTAGCTGAGTTGCATATCGCCCCATTGGTGCAAACAGGTACCATGTTCCTGTTAATTGCAATGTTGATGCCGCCACCAAAATCGACAGCCTCAATTTTGACATTGTAATGACATAGTGAACGACATGTATACCTCGTTTCAGTCTATCACTATCTTTGAAGACGCTAGATCATTGCGTTCATTGCATCATCCAATTAAATATTACTTAAACTAGTTCATGGTTGAAAAAAGAAATGTATAAATCAATAAACTTGAAACCATGAGCTTTGTTTCACTTAAAACAATATTTCAGGATGACGTCATTCAAATAAACAGTACATACTAAGTCTTATCTCAATTACAAGGACGATTCTTTTTAAGGTATGACACTTTCTAGTTTGTCGTCATCAGACATGGCCAGTTCCAGTCCACCAGTCAATCCAACGCTAATTCACAATATTAATTTCAGAACAAGTTTGTCTTACTCATTTCTTATGGTTCACTGTGTTTCATATGTGTTGGTAAGTTGTCATATCATACCATATTTTATTAAACGAGTTCCGGAATTTTGTAAGTAAGCACTTACGAATTTCCTGGACGAGTTTAATCAAATATGGTATGAAATAACAACGAGTGTCAGATCTTATTTATCACATGCTTTTAAGTGAGCAAATTACATAAATATTAACGCAAACATAATGATAATCCGTAATTTGACGTTGCAACGTCATTTCAGCAAAATAACAAAATGCGATTGGTCAATAAACGAAACCTAAGCCAATGAAAACGCATACAAATGTTGTATTACACATGTGTAATATAAAAAAAGTATGTCATGGTTGTATTACATGGGAAACAGGGTATAGCATGTGATAAATATTTGCTTATATATATCCGATTTGCTCGGAAAATGTGTATCTGAAAAACAGAAGCACACCCATATTTGCTAACTGCAGCGAAAGCAGTGACACCTAAAATACTACTAATTTCGTTCATATCTATTGTTTTACATACGTTATAGACGATTGTTTTAAAAATCTAGTATAGGGTGATACGTATCTTGAAGTTAAGCGTCGTAAAAAATAAGTTATTGTGCATTCTTGAGAATTTGGAATTATTTGTCATTATGATTGTCTGCAACATATTTATTGGATCTACGGCGAATTGTTATGCCCTGTATTTGTTATCACTATGGAAATGTATACGATATTATCCCTAGTACTTTTGTAAGATTCGGGAGATAAACTAAGGAAAAACTAATCCATACAACATATTGTTTATTCATATAACATAAATAGTATGTGATATAATATAACAATATGATATACATTTAGTGCACAGATAATATTAATAATGTGATAGGAATTTATAAGTATATTTAATTTTCATAACTGTATGTCAAAAATTATCAAGAGATGTTTTAATAATATGACAAAACCATGTATGGATTTTAGAAATTAAATAGATGTATTAATAATGTAAGAAAATGTTAAACGTTTATTTACATTAATATTTATAAATACAATAACTTTTGTAATAAATGATACATCTTATATCATAATAATAAGGGTTCTATAAAGAAAATATTTGAATGTTAGAAACAATAATAACATTAATGAAGTTTGGAAATTTAATATTAACTCTTTGTGATATATTGGCTATGATAATAGGATTTGAAAATTATTATTCTTTAATTGAGATCTCTCGCAAGTAAAAACCAGACATATCTTTACATTAATTGTTAAAGTAGGCTAAATCAACAATTCGAAAGGTCAAAGATAAGATATTCTAGACGAATGAATCTGTTACTCAGCGACGTGTATTTACAAAGGATCCACGTTCAAATGGTCAAAAGTACTGCCGCGGGAATACTAATCTTATTAAATTATCTCTTACATCCATTACATAAAAATCAACGAGTTGTCAGTAAAACGCTTTGACCAATCAAATATGTTATAAGGAATAGTATTATTTTATGTGTATGTGTTTTTCAGTATAAAACGAGATATTTTATGTAGAAAGGACATTCCGCGGTTAGATTTAATAAGCAGAAATAAAAGTCAAGAAATCAGAATTGGACTCTGTTCAAGTTTATCTTGTTTTGTGTCTCGACGAACTATGTCACAACGTATACGTCTAAAAATCCTACTTTCAGTTTTAAAAGCGGTACCGTTTGAAAAAAATAATGAACTACTTGCTAACTAGGCAATAGATTCAATTTTATCTATGCCAATTTGAATATATCGGTTGGTTACAAGTTAGAAATCCGTCTTTTGGCGCTTTAAAACTTAAAAATGAACGCGTTTGTCAAAATGGACGTATACGTATAGAAATCCTTCTTTCGGTTTAAAAATTAAAAAAAATATAATTACTTGCTAACTAGGCTATAGATTTAATGACAATTTTGCATACTTTCAAATTGCATCTATTTATATTGATTAACATGTATTTCATTTAAAGGTGTGTGGCTTTTAATGGGTCTTTTCACAGATTGTTGCATGTATTGAAGTTTGTTATTAAATGCTTTATATTGATATAATAAACATTGGATCTTAAACGCTCCAGTAAAAATACTAGAATACCATTAAAAACAAGAAAAAAAGTTACCCTTAACTGGGCTCGAACCACTGAACCATGGAGTCCCGGGGGCCGTTTAAGGTACAAAGAGCAAAGTTCTTTCCCTAGTTTGCGAAATTGCGACGAAAAAAGGGGTCAACTGTAAAAAAAGTACAATCTCTTGATTCTTTTAAAATTAACTGTGGCCATTCTTTGTTGTGCTGGATATGCTCTTTGTTAAAACAGAAGAGATGATGCTTACTGAAGCAAATCTTTTACAAAGGTTAGTCAGATATGTTTCACACTGGAATTGCTGGAGCAAGCTGGAAAAAAATGGATGGATAGTACTGAGAAGACAGGCATGTGTATTGTAGCTTACACATTTGAATTTACAGAAACATAATCAATGAGTTTCCTGACAGGAATTCAATTTACTGGAAGGGTATCTTTGATGATGTTTAGTGCGTCACTGAATTACACATGGAATGTCCTATAATGAGAAGAACATCAGCAATGGCCTCTGTAAAGAAGGTAGTATTTTTTTTAATTTCATTTACTGATCAATGATAATGTACAGTAGTACAGTATGGTTTTAGAAGAATTAACAAACTCTGTAGCTTGTATTCACTTGTTGCACTTCTAGATAATTTTATAACAATCAACATCATGTTTTTACCGTGTTTATATTTATACTTGTGCGTAAAATATTTATAAACAACAACAACAACAACAGATTTCTACTCATAAATTCATTTAAAATGAGAATCTTTTTTTCTGTGATAAATTAACATTGTCCATGAATGCTTCTATTAATTTGAAACAATAGCCAGTTGCAATTATCATAAAGTATGCTTCTTCACATATATAATTATATTTTATTTTTGTTCAATATTTTAAAAAATGAATAAGTTGGTAAAATATATTTCAGGGTATGTACCAGTTGTGATTAGTTCTAAATACAAAATTTGAGAAATTGGGATCCATCCTTGGTCATTGGTATGGGGTAATTGGTATGACAAGCGGGCACTTGCGTAAACCTGAATCACCTAACATGCTTTACCAACACAATGACTGAAATATTTGTGAAAAAGTTCAGTCACTCATAATATACGTAAACATAATGACATTCACTAATGGAAACTAATGCATCAATTTAAATTTATGGAAAAGTTTTACACATCTGGCTTAATGTACATACATGTATGAACAAAACACAGGGAGAAAGCAAACCATTTTTAAATGTTCCTATTTTTATGCAGTTAAATTTTACTGGTTGAATCATGTCAGGATGACACAATTTATTCTTGCAAGTTCCTAATAATTAAAAAAATATGTGTCCATATACTTGATATTAAATTTATATTACATTTTTTTTAAATCAGAAAAAAATTGTGCTATTCAAATGTTTTTTCATGTGTTTGGGAAAGATACATAATTATGAGAATATGTTAAATCTGTTGATTTTTTCAGTTCAAATCTTTAATAGTTTTTTTTTTCAATTGATTTTTGAACACATACACTGATACCATACACGTCCACAAAAAGCTTTATTTAGTGCAAAACAAACAACTTCTTTTGAATTTATATTGCCTTATAAGTTATGTTTTTGACAAATAACTTAATGTGAATATTATGCATAACTATGGTGTTAAAAGTGAAGAAACAAAAATGGTATTATTTAAATTATTTGATTGCAATGGTAGTAAATGCTCTACACAACCCAAACATTGTCTATTTTATGTTTCTTATTTATTTATACAAGTTAATGCATTTAAAACATTAAAAAAATACATTAACTTATAATAATAAAGACAGTATATCTTGTTCTAATATTTCCCAACAAAAAATGGTATAAAATAACTGAATTGTAAAAAAAAGAGAAAATTCACAGCATTGCTTTTCACAATATAAGAAAAAAATAAAGTGAGTTTTGCAATGTTTACAGCATTATATAGAACTTTAAATGGTATAAATGGACATTACAGTATGTACAAAAACACAGTATTGAGTTTAAAGAAATGTGTTCAATGATATTGGGAAAAAAAATTGATTGTTGATAGTTTTCTGTCAATCTGTGTGACCATCTATAAAGAAAAAAGTTCTAAATAACTTCTTCTGACATAACAATTTTATTTGAACATATCAATCAAACTGCATTTAATGTGTTCCTATGGTTTATAGGAAACTAAACAATAATCTTAAAATTAGTAATTAAATATTTCAGACAGTAAAGATAAAAAATGACCTTCGTTAAAATTTGACACTGCTTATTCATGGCAACTGCATTTATAATAATAAAATTAAAGATTTTGAATGTTGATGATACCATATATATAACAAAATGAAATGATTCTGTATTGTCCCCATGGTTTGTGTTCTAAAATTGTTTTGTAAAAAACCTAAAAACAGCAACAACAAAGTGTTGCCATCATTATGATATGTATATGATTGATAACCGATGAAATCTGATAATAAACAAGAGCACCGCATATCTGGTGCCACGCTGGGCTGTGAAAGCTTGTCAGAATTTTTTATTTGTGTAGAGGTCACAGTGACATTGACCTATAACCTAGTGACCCAAAATGGGTGTGGCATTTAGAACTCATCAAAGTGCATCTACATATGAAGTTTAAAAGTTGAAGGTGGAAGCACTTTGATTTTAGAGCCAAATGTTACGGTTTTAGCACATTGCCTACAGCGGACGGGCGGACGTTGGACAACTAGCTGGCTATGACAATAGCTCAGGTTTTCTCTCTCCAAAAACAGCCTCGCTAAAAATACAACTTTGAGCATCTTACAACTGTAACTTACCAAAATCAAATCTCGTTGGTTTAAAACTCATAGTGTTTTGACAGTTTTTGTATAAAATGACATATTTGGTACATTTCAATACATGTTTTCAGTAAATATACTTCAACAGTGAAAA
Source organism: Dreissena polymorpha (assembly GCF_020536995.1). Lineage (NCBI taxonomy): Eukaryota > Metazoa > Mollusca > Bivalvia > Myida > Dreissenidae > Dreissena > Dreissena polymorpha. The sequence goes on along the minus strand of NC_068364.1, from coordinate 56,514,985 downwards.
CTTTTCAAACCTACTTTAAAATTAGCCATTATTAATATTCAGATAACTTAAGTTTAAGTTGTTACAATAACTCAATATGCTTTTTTTGAGTACGAGTTTCGACAATATCATCGCGGAGGCCATTTCACATAATGTAAACAGAAACATTATTAATTTGAAAATAGAGCCAACAACAGCAGATTTAGCCTAAGTATTCCTGGGTATGTTTAAGTATATTTTCTGTACCCAGGGTATATTGTAGCATACATAAGAGTACCCAGGGAACTTTCAAGTAGTACCAGAGCTGACAAAGACCAATCTAACTCAACTTAGCTAACATGTCTACAGGTTGTATCTCACAGTCTCTACAGTATATTTTATTTTACGCAGTTTTGACAAAATGATATATCATTATATTATTTCCAAAGAAATAGATCTTGATGCAGAACTTCTGCTTAAACTGTAAATGTGCCAAATTCAACATTAAAGTGACAACCGTATACACATGTATAAGAAGCGCTGTTGACATATCAATTAAAATTGTATACAGTAATCTACGTTTTTGTAAATAATTGCATTTATATTATACTGCTGTGTCAATGAATGACAATTATACAGTAATCTGTGTTAAAATTATTGAATTAATATTAGCACAGATTACTGTATAATTGTCATTCATTGACACAGCAGTATAATATAAATGCAACTATTTACAAAAACGTAGATTATACAATTCTAATACATAACTCTTACAGAAAAAGTAGAATTTTACCCATGTTTACAATGAATCGATTCTATCACTCAGCAAACGTCACATGCGTTGAGTTCAACTTGGCGTCTTGTGATGGATAAAGCCTTGTTCAAAACGAAAGTTGAATGAATTGTCAAAAGGAAAATCGAACAAATCATAACAACAATCGATTCGAACATGTAAAATTTCGTCTTTTAGCAAAACTTCAATCCACAATCGTACACAATACACTTGGAGACACTTCTAACGCATCACTTAATCATATCAATATAGCCCCCTTATTTTTGATCGGATTGTGTTGAAAATTGGACCAAGAATAATTCAACACATATCTGATAACTCCTGAAAATTTAATTGAAATTGAAAAACAACAAAATGTAAAACTTAACAAATTAAAAACGTCACTTCAAAAGTCAAATTCGCAAACTCGTACAACGTTAAATTATAACAATGTGAAATTTAAACGCATAAACTTACAGGTCTTAATAACTGACCGGCTTGCAACATGCCGATTGAGCAATTTCGCTCGTGAATATTCATACGAGCCATAATGTTTTTCTTAAATTAATGTTATGTTGTTATTGTGTAAAAACTTACCTAGAATTATGAAATTGAAATTAAATTGGAATAACATGTATATCGCCTACACTTGGTGATTTTTCTAACGCAACACTTTTAAAACTTACATATCTCAGTAATGAGTTAATATTTTTATTTAAAATAGCACACGTGATCATTTAACTACAGTATGTGCAAGCTAACAATAAAATCATTCATCCGTGACGATCGGACGCTTTAGCAAGTGGGAAAGGTAACCAGTAAAATGTAAAGTGCGCGATTGCGCTCCTGAATATTCATACGAGCTATATTGTTTTGTAAATTAATTTTATGTTCTCCTTATGTAAGAACCCACCTAAAATAATTAAATTAGAATAAAACTAAATTAAATCGCGTTTCAACATTTTCACGTGCACAAATATAGAACCACACCTACCCCATGTGCTAAAGCGTCCAATCCTCACGGATGATTGATTGTATCGTGAGCTTGCATAGAACGTAGTCAAATGATCGTATGTAAAATTTTAAATCAATATCTTTACTCGTAACTGAGATATTCAAGATTGAAAAGTGATGCGTTAGAAGTGTCTCCAAGTGTAGATCCTGCACAATCAACGCAGGATTTCCGTTACAGTATCTTTCAATGCCCTACCAAGATCTTAATATAGATAGAGGTTTAAATTAACTAAAATGTAGTTGCGCTCGTAGATTTCGTAGTCTACGTTCGGTTCTCCGAAATATCGGTGCATACGCCGCCATATTTACGATAAATTACTGAGTTACGTGAGCCTTTGAGCACACGTAACTTTACGTGCAAAAATACGGTAAACGTAACTTTACGAAGTTTATAGAAACGCTACTAACTGAAGGGTTTTGCACTTACGCATATATTTTGAACGTACGTAGTTTTAAGAAACGGTCCCCTGCAGTAAAAGTCTTCCGCTTAGACCACTCGGGCATCCGTGCTTATATTGTTAGGGATGTATTTTTTTATTTTTATGTAATCCTCGTACTTTCACAAAAAATAACGACAACAACAGAACTTTTCAAATTATTTAATCGTTTCGCGTTGCAACGCTTTATAGTTTTCATGTTTTCAAATCGTCAAAAAATGCATATAATGGATATTTTAGAGCATGGTAAATGTTCAGTATTCCTTTTTCATAACACATATCATAACAACAACGAAAATTAGCGAATCTGAAACATTTTTTTTATTTTGTCAATTTACCAAAACGTGAAAAGGCCCCTTTAGTTCATAGTGCGAACAACAACTTGTTATCTCCGTATGTATCAGCAACATTCCATAGATTATGTTTCGTTTTGTGTCACTATTAACGTTCTTGACAAATGCAAAGTTGTCTTTGTATGGGACATTTCAGTCGCGTCATGCGTAAATATGTATATTTAGCCATATGCGACCAGCGTACCCCTAGAGCTTCATTCGCATCCGGTCAGGCTGGTCAAGAGCTACGCTGTCCGCTGATGAGACGGTGAAAGCTAAATTGGCTTTTTTGCGCAAAGATAAGTTCCTTACCAGACCACGCATCAATTTTCGAATGATGATACTCATATCTTTCAAGTGTACTTCAGTTTTATCAATGCAAAATTTCTCCGACAAGTGTTCAACTTCATATGATTGTTAAGAAGTCCATAAGCGGTCGAATACGGTCACACAATCTTCACTTAAAATTGTTTCTTTCAGCGCAATTGTCTTAGTTTAACGTTGCTCCCACATCTAACTTGATGCTTTAGATATGCCACGCATCATGCCATCGGCAGCTAGTTTATACACATCAAGCTAACATTAGCCTACTAATTTTGGAAATATGTACGTTGATACGTTGGTAACCAGCAAACACATGACGTCGGGTAGACGTCAGTTTACCGTCGGATTCTCGTCGCGACGTCGGCGACCAAAAACCCGACGTCTATCCCACGTTCTACCCTGACGTAAGTTAGACGTCGGAAAAGGTCGTCAGAATGTCGTCGGTTTTTCAGTCGGTATATGCAGATACTGTATATTCATAATCAATTATAAATAAAACTGGTATAAAACGAAAAATTACTTAAATCATTGGTGCTATTTCAAAGTTATGGAAGGCAACTCATCTACTGATTATCATCGCACTTACACAAACTTACAACTCTTAGAATCTATTTTAAGAATATGTTTGCTCGCGCAAGCGCATACGTGCGGGATTTCAAACAGGCGGCGACAATGTTTCAAACATTTTCAAATACAGCTCTTCGCAATTTAAGCAAATACAACATTTTATAGCAAAGTTCTACTATATCAAGTAAGGAACAGGTAAGAGGTAAATTAGATATTGAGTTGTGCTGACATGAAAAGCTTGAAATGTTTAAACTTTAACCGCACGTCGATTCCCAAACATTGTTGTTGTTTCCCAGCGACCTAAATAGACAGCGTTCGGCCTTTGTCGTACTATTATATACAGTTGGCTAAATACTTAAAAAGATCGTAGACACTTAAAGCACGTTCCACTTACCGGGAGTAGAAATGTTTAGTGTAGCCATATTAAATTTGGTTATTTGTCATTTTTTGGCAAAAACAAAGTCAATTTGCCACGATGTGAAAAAAGATTTTACAAATTAAAATGATAAAAGCAATGGATGGATGTTTATTAATCTTGATTTTGAATGAGCATGAAACATTGCCCATCGACAGGCTGCTGATGTGGATTTCTTTGTCTCTTATTCATATGCACCAGTCAATTCATTGCACCACCCACCCCCCTAACCACAGGAAGGGGTTAAAATGAGAAAAATTATTGTGGTAAAATATTAAATGTAATCATTGAAGTTAATTGGCTGATTCAACATGTTTCAGGTTGATATGCTGTCAAAAGTTGGCGGGAGAAACTTTATGGACATCGTAAAGAAAGTTATTGGAAAGTAAGTAAAATATGATATATTATTATTTGGGAAACAAATCTTAATCTTGTCAAAAGTGCATTTTGCACAATAATGTACTGATGCTGTGTACATGTATTTAATCACTCCAACCTACCGACCTTATTGCACTCCATATTATTAAGACCTTCGTGTGTATTTATTATATGACAATGCATTCGTAATAATGACCTTTTGTCGAAATAAAGTAAAAGAATCAAGATATATTTTTCATTAAAAACTTTTTAGAATAATTAATGAAATTGGATTTAATTTCCGGGGGACATAGACGCTCATGTAAGGAAGCCATGAAAACTGGCTTGCAGAAGGTCCGTGGTTCTGATTTCACTCGAGCCTAAAATACTTTTCAAAGGTGTCCTTGTGGTCTAGCTGGGGTAATTTTTAAGCTGTAAAGTAGCCATATAACAACTTGATGCGCTAGATTTAGGCTGTATTCCCGTGTGACGTTAAGCCCTTTAAAAGTGAATGGTATTATTTTCAAATAACTTATATTTCAGATTGTTGACGAATAAATTAACTCTTATCCAAGTTCAATATGATGGGCACCAAGGACAAAATGATGTTGTTATAGGTACGTTCAGTTAGAATAAAAGGTGTATAAGGATTCTTTTTAAGATCTTTTTTTTATGAAAACCCGAGGTTTTGCCATAGTCTTTTGTCTATACTGTCGGAAAATTTTAACATGCAGCTATTCGCTCTAAAACCATAGTGCTTCCGCCTACAACTTTGAACCATGTAAATGCATCTTGAGGACTTCCACACGCCACACTGGTTGGCACTGTTTTTGCTTCAATTGTAAGGCCTAAAGCAATATTGCATTTGGCCAAAGTGTCAAGTCTTAAATCTTATAAAAATTAAGATAAAAATACCTATAGAGTTATATAATCGTGAAATTGATACAAGGTCTGAAACTGAAACGGTTCAGTAAACTATGACAGTGATCACCAATTTTATAATGGTTAAAGTTGGAAGCCATAGCACATGGGTAGAAACTCTTAATTGGCGTCGCACTGGAGTGCGGCGACAAGTATGTAATGCATTTTTGTTTTCGCTTATGGGAGGAGAAGTTATTTTACGGATCAATGTATATATTTTTGTTTTAAGAATATCTTGCATAGTGGTGATTTTTTTGTGTAAATTTGTGTAAATAAGTACTGCATTTGTGCCTATTACATTTATTACAACATTTATTGCCAATAATGCAAAGCTAATTGTTTTAAATAATAACTAATCACAGGGGAAAGATCACAGGGACTTGGCAAATACGCGAAACTTTCTGGTTTTGTATAACACAAGACATAATCAAAATATATTTATTTTGTTGTTTTTCTAACAATAGCGCAGACTTTTGCTGTTCGAGTTTTGGTTAACGCGTATTTTATTCAATTTTACAAGACGACAGCGATTACACAGTGTATTGCTTTATTGATTACCGTTACACTACAGTCACTTACTAAGGTAGTAGGTGCCTAGTGAGATCGGGAATAGTCGGTCAATATCGCCGTATTCGGAAAGCGTTTCGGCTATAAGCGATATGTACGGTAAAGTCCGGAAATTATACTAAATACACGAAATAAAGTTGTATTTTTTATTTAAGAGTTAAATTTTCTTATCTCTTTAAGATTTAATAACTATACAATACAAATATAAGTTAAATTAATTCATTTCATAAAATATTTGTGTTCATGACGTCACGGTTGTCGACATTTTCTTAGCAAAATGAAAGTACGAAATAAAAGCGAGCGATTTGCAAAATCGAAAAAGAAGCAAACCCCGATCGACAACGTTGTGTTCGATAACACTTATTCATTTACCGAGCTCTGCGATGGCGATTTGTGTGAAACTGACTCACGTAAAAGCTATTCGCATTTGCCAAATGGCCTTAAAAGAGAAAGCAGAAGTGGGTGCGAGATGGAAGAAGATTGAACATTGTTGGCGAACTACTAAATTGCCTCAGTGGTTATTTGTACGTTGTTTGTGAAAACCCTGACTGTAGAAAAGTTAACCGTGTTGCTTATGGAAAGCAGCACTATCTCAAGATCACGGGAATGCCATGCTTTGACGTAAACACCAAGCTTGGAACGGGTATGCATGTCTTCATTTTTCAACCTGCCATTTCTAACAATGTTTAATCATTGTACAATTGCCATTGATCTTGGGACTTCTTTCACATCTTCACATCCCTTAAGTGTCATTCCCAGTGAATATTTGTTTATCGTGTAATATATAAGGAAACATTCCGGTGTCAATCAAATTCAGTTTTCAAATTTAGTTTCGCATTTGTGTTGTTAAATCCAATTGATTGCTCATTCATGTTATTTAATCATGTAATGATGATACGACTAGATTCTATGAAAATACATTGTGGCGTCATTATAAAGTAGGCAGTGGCTAGTCGTACGGGTATACAAGAGGCTAGCCGTACTGCTCTGTTTGTATAGCTTTTCCTATGGAGATTGTCTAGCCGTACTGCTGTTATGACACCTAAATATATGGATTAATTATTGATCTACGTGCAGATTCCGAAATGTCTAGCCTTTAGACTGGCTCGTGTAGTCGTCGGCACGGAATTTGCAGTCTGGTTTATGTTTCGTCGTGGTTGGAAATCCGATTCGTGCAGAGTATATAAAGGGTGTAAACAAGTCAGATATGAAAATGTAAATTTATTTCACCAAACAACAATTACAACAATCAATAAAATTCAAAGTTATGGAGTATATAAATACGCATAGTACATGCAAATATCAAATGTATACAATAAATATATAGTAAATAATCTTAACTAAGTCAATGAAAATTGCGATATCACAATGAGAAAAGTTTATAACAAAACAAATAAAAGGAAACTTTCAGATATAAGCACTTGACAAAAGCATATACAACACGAAGTTATATCCCCTATTTTCACAATATGAGGCAGCATTTCACGACAAGTAATGTCGACTATGCAAACAAATAAATCATCGGAACGACACTGATTGCTTTTTAATGTGTAATTTGTACTAATTTATATAGTAATGATGCAGCGGCAAAAAAGACGCCGATTAGACAGTGTTAATACACAGGCCAATCCGTGTCTTTGTTGTTCGCATTTATGACAAATGAAGTTGCTCATATCTTATATCATGTCACTTTAAAAAATTGCCATGCGCGATGCACTAGAAATCACACCATATACAAACTTAACTAAATCCACAGATATATACAGTAATAGTTCGCTCAAACCGAAGGAAACAATGATAATTGTCTTAAATTCGATCAAACGCAGAGTTTGTGGTATATAAAAGCTTGAATTCATGTACAACTTTCTCGATCTACACCGAAAATACGCACCATGTTCATTTTAAGTCGTACTTACATATTCAAACTTTTATTATCTTTATCATTTAAGAAAACCTATACCTCTTAAGGGCTCTTATCTAGATTATACATTGTTTACAGAATCATACGTTTGTAAAACTGTACACAATGTGAACGCTGGTACAGTTCAATTTTGCCTATTAATGCACCATAAGTGGAGAATTTTTCCCCAACAGTTAAAGACACGGCCATTTTCAGGTAACTGATATATTGCTTGTATGAAACCATCTAATTATCAATTGTCTAAAAGTTAATTAAATTATTTGTGTAACTTAATTTCTGAGAACTACCTTTGACGGCTGCCGTCATTGAATTTCATAATATCGATGCCGCAACTAATTAAAAACAGTTTTCACGCCTAACATAGGAACGCCGGCTAATTAAAGAATCAAATTATAAACAGAATTAAATTATTTGTGTAACTCAATTTCTGAGAACTACCTTTGACGGCTGCTGTCATTGAATTTCATAATATCGATGCCGCAACTCATTAAAACAGTTGGTCACACCTTACTAAGAACATCGGCTAATTAAAGAATCAAATAAGCAACCGTATTACATGAAAGGAAGCCGTAACAGATGAAGATTTTTTTTACTTTTATGAGCTTAAACAAACTCATTACTGATTAAAAGCACTGAATGACAATTATATACTTTATAAGCCGTACTGCTAGACAATCTCCATAGGAAAGGCTATACGAACAGAGCCGTACGGCTAGCCTCTTGTCTACCCGTACGGGGCCGTACGGTTAGCCTCTTGTCTACCCGTACAGGGCCGTACGACTAGCCACTGCCTATTAAGTAACTACGGCCTTATTCCGTTTTCATGTTCTTATCATTTTTAATTCTCTTTTCAGCAATGAAAGTCAGTCTGGGCAGGCCGGTGAAGGTAAATAACTTCCTAACCACTCTAAACATAACGCTTATTGCAAATAGAAATCTTAAGAAGAAGGAGGCTCGTGCTGGGGAGGCCATCAAGAAAATCTCAACTGCGTCGTTTAACAAGGCTGCCATTGATGCTTATGAGAAAGAAATGGAGTAAGTGTAAAAACTAACTTTTAATACAATTTATTTTATGCTTTCCGGTGGTTTATAGAGAAATATCAGTGAATTAAAACTGATAATTTCACTGTTTCAAACAGTGAAAATTATCAGTGAAAATTATCGATAAATTTCACTGTTTACTGTGCAATGACGTCATTGTTTTTTAAAATGACGTCATTGTCCCAGCGAAATTCTTTAGTTAAACTCTTTAACAATGTATATAAACTGTGAAAAAAAGCATAAAATAAAAAGATAATTTGTTAATTCGGTGGAATATCGATTTCAATTCACTCGTTGGTCATAGAAAAAAGATATTTTCACTCGTGGCTGCGCCACTCGTGAAAATATTATTTTTTATGATCACTCGTGAATTAAAATCGATAATCCACCGAATCCAACAAATATCCTCTATGTTATTGACTATTCTGGTGCCGAATTTTAGTATTTTTTCTCATCAACTGTCTTCTTATTTCCTATTCTAGATGAACATGAAACATATTAATAATAATTGTTTTATTAAAGGCACTGTGTTCATAGTTTGCAGGTCCGTAGCCAGGGTTTTGAAAAGAGGGGTTTGAATTTGTGTCATAGACGATTGTTATTGAGCAACGAAGTGGAGAAGGGAGTATGTGCGGGAGGGGATGTCGAAACGTAAAGTCCTTCATTCTGGTCATTTTTGTAATGTATTCAGACACTGAAGTTATAGAGCATTTTTTACGAAAATTCACTTTCATTGACCATACTCAGTGACTGATCTACATGAATATGATACAACATACATGTATTCCCCACCACGTTTTTCAATAACCACCTTGTTCGATCAGTCACGGGAATACATCATTTTATACGGTGTTTAACCCGACACTAGTATGCGCGCACACACTTTGTTTACCTATGAAACAAAAATTTATAGAATGTGAAATCAACAATAAGAACGGTATAAAATATCATTATTTATTGGAATCTTGATAAAATTGGTGTGTTTTACCATTTTTACATTCTACCATTCATAAAGCGAGCAAATTAAATGGAAATATTTGACTTTTTTACAAAACAATTATTTGTCTGCTACTATGGATAGTACCAGAGGCCTAGCATTGCTCAAAACGTGCTAATAGTGTATTGTACAGCAAACACTGATTAACAAATCTGGGTCTTCTCTAATGTGCATCAATTCTAAAAAGTAATAAAAATGGTATAATTGGTAACTTATTTATTTTTTAACTATTTTTAACAAATAAGTTATCTTTTTCAAAACAAATTTCGGAAACATACGAACACTTTAGGCTTCATTAAGACCCTATAACCACAAACTACTGGCCCTATGGTCTCAAAGTCCTAAACAATGTATACCAGGACGTTGAAGCAAAAAGATGTACTTATTTGCCCATTATATGCTCAAGATCCGTCACAGTTGATGAAAATTAAGCGTTTACGTCCAGCCTATCATATTACGTTTTGAATTCATTATAACAACTGTTTAGGAGTAGGACATTCATAGTGTGAAGTTTGACTAAAACATTGTGAAAGTTTTGTATGTGGAGCAGAACAGATGCCATTACGTGTTGGTAAATAGAAAAAAAGCTACATTGCTTTGTAACAATGATTTGTTTTCTTGTCATAAAAAAAAAATAATCACCTAAAATATATTTTCTTGTTTATAAGATTATTTATTTATTCAAGTTAATCAAATTGTTTTTCCAGCCATTTAGATAGTTTTCGAAAAAGGTTATTGGACTGGGATTTCAACCCACAATAAGTAGGCTTCAACATTTTGTTATGATATCTCTTGCAGTTATAGCTTTAACAGACATTAAAAACGATTACAAAAGTGACAAAACAATCATTTAGTATCAAATATCTATAAATAAGTATCGATTGTATACGGATTAGAGTGCCAGGTTTATAATTTTGCATTATACAGAAAACAAGTATTTATTTGTAACAAAGATTCCAATTCCATTTTGCGGGGACCCGGGCTTCTTAGATCTTCCAAAATTTTGCTTTCACTACTTCTAATGATTTCAACAATTCTACGGTTAAAACTTGTAAATAAAAATCACGCACTATCTTGGAAATGACTTAATCGAAAAATTAATTATATGGAATCCTGTCGGTTGCATATTGAATACAAAATTATTGTAACGTTTAAATACGAATACTCAATGGGTTCCTGGAAAAAATAAATTTCCGTTTTTGCGTCCAATAAAGTTGGGTGCAACTTAGAGTACAATTTGTTACTCGTCTGAAAAGATTGGGTACAAACGCACCAAACGCACCCCTCCTGGCTACGGGTATGGTTTGGTAAAATTACATTTTTTTTAAAAGATTTTTGGTTAGAACCCCAGGGCAGGCACATTATTAAAAATATTTGTGATTGTTATTATAAATATTAAAAGCTATTCCAAATATTACAATTTTTAAAAATAAATTCATTACTTTTATTAATAATTCTTATGAAGGAGCATAGGTATATTAAAATTCTGAGCTATGAATAAAAATGGTGAATTCTTTTCTCAAGCGATAATTTGAGTTCAACGACTTGTCAATTAATATGTAATGTGGTTGTTGTGCTGAAAATTGATTATTTTTTTCACAATCAACGATCTTATAAGGCGTCAGAATGAAACTTAAAGGGGAATTATACAATTCATGAAATAAGCATTGTGTGAATTTAATGTTGTATTTCAGTTCGAGGTACAGTAATGTCTGATATTACTCAGATTGTTGCTGTACAATTGAAGACGGGTTTTAAGTTCTCGACATATGTGAAGACAACAGTGCCAATTTCTTCCGAAGCTTAGAAAGTGATTGGCATCTCTGTTGATGATCATGGCATAATGAGTGTAAATGGTGGAAGGGTTGTTAGTGTATCAATTAAAATTCCAGTTCAATTAATTCCAAATATTACAATTTTTTAAAATAAATTCATTACTTTTATTAATAATTCTTATGAAGGAGCATAGGTATATTAAAATTCTGAGCTATGAATAAAAATGGTGAATTCTTTTCTCAAGCGATAATTTGAGTTCAACGACTTGTCAATTAATATGTAATGTGGTTGTTGTGCTAAAAATTGATTATTTTTTTCACAATCAACGATCTTATAAGGCGTCAGAATGAAACTTAAAGGGGAATTATACAATTCATGAAATAAGCATTGTGTGAATTTAATGTTGTATTTCAGTTCGAGGTACAGTAATGTCTGATATTACTCAGATTGTTGCTGTACAATTGAAGACGGGTTTTAAGTTCTCGACATATGTGAAGACAACAGTGCCAATTTCTTCCGAAGCTTAGAAAGTGATTGGCATCTCTGTTGATGATCATGGCATAATGAGTGTAAATGGTGGAAGGGTTGTTAGTGTATCAATTAAAATTTCTCTACATGATTGTATGATTTGGCTTGCAAAGTTTCCCAAAGCCATTTTTGAAACGTTATGTGATTGTGTAAGCAGTTTTGTTGACTCTTTGCCGGTTTTCAAAAATCGTATCCTGGACAGTCACACAAACAGGAAGATCTAGTGAACGTGTTTTCCAGGCAACCTGCAACGCCCACAGTGCTCCTGATGATGTTGAAGCACTGGGATCTTTGCTTAAAACATGTAAAATTACTGACAATATGGTCCACATCCTTACGGTTACTGCAATCAATAATTCAGTTTGTTTAAGTCATGAAAAGCCTTAAAGGCAAAGAACATTAGATTGTAAGACATGCTGTTGCATAGAGGAACTCTAAAGCGACCAACAGCTAAAAACATTGCGGGATATGGACTGGCCTTGTGTCATTTGAAAGCCATATTTTCTAGTTCCGGAGAGGATGACTTTAGGGATACTTTCATTGCTAAAAACAATGAGGGACTACCAAAAGTCACAAACGCAAACAGATATTTTATCTGAAGTGGTCAGTAAAATCGGTCAGTTTTTCAGTGACGAAAAGTGACGGAACGAGATAATATGGCTTTCAAATGACACGCGGCCAGTCAAAATCACGCAATGGCTTTATACTGATACTAAATTATGTACATCTTGTTGTCATTAATCTGGCTGTTTTTATTAAAATATAAGTTGTATATTATTGTGCTACATGTTTAAAGAAACATGATAACTTATACATCTTTATGCTATGTAATATTGGGACAACTTTGACATTTTGTGGAGAACTGCGCCTGTATTCATATGTTGCCTTTTGACATTAGGTGACCTTAAGATTGTATTATTAACTCGGCTGTTTTCGGAGAAACTCCGAGGTATTGTCATAGCCTCTTCGTCGTCCGCCGCCCGACGTCGCCGTCGTGCTAAAACCTTTACATTGGCTCTAAAATTAAAGTGCTTCCACCTACAACTTTGAAACTTCATATGCACATGCACCTTGACGAGTTCTACTCGCCACACCCATGTTTGGGTCACTAGGTCAAATGTCAAGGTCACTTTGACCTCTTATATAAAACTTTAACTTTGCCTCAAACATCATATTGCTTCCACCTTCAACCAGAAACGTCACATGTACATGCACCTTGATGAGTTATACATGTCACACCCATTTTTGGGTCACTAGGTCAAAGATCAAGGTCAGTGTGACCTCTAATATAAAACTTTAACTTTGCCTCTAACATCATAGTGCTTCCACCTACAACTTTGAAACTTCATATGTACATGCACCTTGATGAGTTCTACACACCACACCCATTTTTTGGTTACAAGGTCAAAGGTCAAGGTCACTGTTACCTCTAATATAAAACTTTAACTTTGCCTCTAACATCTCAGTACTTTCACCTACAACTTTGAAACTTCATATGTAGATGCACCTTGATGAGTTCTACATGCCACACCCATTTTTGGTCACTAGGTCAAAGGTCAAGGTCACTGTGACCTCTTAAAAAAAATCTGACAAGCTTTCGCAGCCGACCGTGGCACCCGTTATGCGGTGCTCTTGTTAATGTATTATTATATCAATATGAATTCAAAGTTAGCTAAATTTCTTCACATGTCATGGTTTATAACTGTAGCTTCTAATATGCAACTAGAAAACCACCAAAAAGAAGTGATATACAAATTTATACTTCAATTCATTGCGTGAAAATGAATTGGGGTAGGCATACTCAAAGTGAAATTTCTTGAGATAGGAACGGTAAAACTTCCTGAAATTCATTCAGTGTGTAGAAAATGTGTTGTGTTAAATAAATATATACAATATATGCATAACATCAAACTACAAGTGACCTACAACGTATTTAAAGTTTCTTGTCACTGAACCATTTGTTGTCGTTGTTGCCATTTTATCCAGATAAGTGCATATATTATTGGACATCAAAGGCACAATTCTCTTTCAATGGCAATTTTAATTCTGTATCTACTAACAAAATCCAGTCGAGTACGTTTATTAAGTTAATTGTCGAAATATATGTATATCCCATTATAAAAAAACTATATATTTTGGATATAGGGTAAATCCATAGAAAACGCCAAACCGAGTCAAGGGGTAGGTGTATTCAACCAAGTATAAAAAGTTAACCGGCTAGTAAAAAGTTTTAAAATTTTGCAATTAGTTGTGATATACAATTTACTATGTGGAAATAATAACAACGAGTGTTTCTAGAAAAGTACCCATTAGGCTCCCACTACCTTAATATCTTAGTTATAAGGTGATTTTTCAAGCGGTTCTTTTTTTGTTCCACTATCCTAGCAACCACCTAGTTACTAATAAAGGCGCTATAGAGCGCGAAGCGCGACATGTATTATTCATTGTAATAATGAGTCTTGATAAAGGAAGCAGCCGCTTATCAATGAGGAGCACCATCACAGCACCCCAGTCTCATTACTATCAAGTCCTCCTACAGGTTTTTTTTAAGAATCACATATAGAAGGCCGAAGGCCTGACCCGTTTCTTGCCAGTGGTATGGACCCTTTGGTATGGACCTTTAACCCCGCTCACTATCCAGCGTTTAAACTTCCGGGTTTAAATTTAAACCGACTATTAATAGCTTATTAATATCTTAGTTAGAAGGTGATTTTTCAAGCGGTTCCGTAGTGTAGTGGTTACACGCTCGCTTCACATGTGAGAGGCCCAAGGTTCGAGCCCTAGTAGAATCAAATTATTTTATTTGTGTTCTATGTTAACTTTTTGTTTTGATGTAGACATTTTAGTTTAAATAAATATGCTGTTTTATGTAACCATTTTTTGTTTTTATTATGACCATGAACTATATGTGTGAGAGGGTGGGGGTGGGGGGTCGTAAACACATTAAAACTTTTACAATGTTTTCATATCAATGAGTACTCAACCCATATCGTAAATGAGCAACGTAAGAATAAGTTCAGAATCATCTTCCCTTGAAGTTGAGAAAAATATGACATTACGTTCACAATATGAAGCAGATTTTTTAAAACTTACACAGTTTTGTTCCATTAATGAAAACTGCACACGGATGCCAGTAAAAAAGGAAACCAATGTAAATAAAATGAACTATGAAATATTTGGGGCTTACAACACAAAATCATAGATAATGGTTATTGGGGGGTTATATCACAACATCATAGATAATGGTTATTTGGGGGTTATAACACACGTTATACCAGTATCATTTTCTATTTTGTTTAAAATTATCGGCCAATATTTTTTTTTATTTTTTGGGAGTTTCAAACTATTTATTCACAGAAGTATAAACATATTACAAAATATACAAATCAATTTTCAAGTACAGTCATATACATTTACAGTTATCTAAACATTCATTCGAAATATGTGGATGTGTATATAATGTTTCATCACTATTTTTTTTTAAATATATATTGGTGATTCAAATTATACTTACATAAATTACATAGGATAATTTCTTTATTATATTATGATGACAATGGTATTTATGGTGTAAACACAGTTATAAAGTCAAATGTTTAACAAACTTTGATAGTATACTGTGACATATATTTCTTTTCCTGTAATTTTGCATCACAGTCAGAATATTTTTCATAAGCATATTTTTCATATCGATAAATTTTGATCTCCTCTCGCTGATAATGTAGCATTTTTGTATTGAGTAACAAGCATAGCTTATTATGATATTAACATCATTGTATGTATTACTTTCTATTTTATAACCAACGATTATATTACGAAGGGAAATAAGAGAAGAACAAAATCCTATTTTCTGGAAAATTATTTGAACAATGGACCAGAATGGACGTACATAAGAACAGTCTTATAGTAAGTCGTTAATTGTTTCTTATTCCCCACAGTAAAGGCATAAGGGCGAATCTTTAATTTTCCAAGTAAACAGGTTTTTATTAGTTGGAATAATTTTGTGGATTAGTTTATATCTTAGTTGTCTAACCTTAGTGTTGATAATAACATTATTGATAAAATCATATACCGATTTCCAGATAACTTTTTCTTTAAAAACTCTAGTCCAGTGTGGTCATGTACGTATGGTTTATCGCATTTATTCGCAATTAAAAAATGTTTTAGTATTTTATTATTTAATTTATAGATATTTATATTTTTGTTAAATGTGCAATTTAAATCTGTTTTCAACGAGGAATTGAACGATTCAGTTGATTGCAATGTTACAGTCGAATCCATCGGAATTGATTTTTTTTATATATTTAGCTCAGCAATCCAGTTAGATTTGTTTTCTAGTTTTGAAATGATGTGCGTTTCCTTAGCTAGGCCAGCGTTGGAAAGTAAATCGTTGATGAAAATTATATTAGAATTTAACCAGTTTTCGAAAATAAGGTATTTACCATTATGTTTGATATAACGGTTTCCCCATATTACTTCAGTTCTTATATAAAAGTTTGTTAGTGCTTTTATCGGTGAACTGGCATTGTTTATTTCAATGAAATTGTTTATAATTTCCTCATAAAAGGCTGGTATTTTTTCCATTTTACTTTTGGTAGCGACTTAATTGAATCGATGTTCATTTTAAATATTAAAAGCTTTTTGCCAAATTGGTTCAAGAAAAAATAAGGAATAGCTTTCCAATTTGCCTTATCATCGATACATAGCATTTTCACCCATTTCATTTTCAGTGTTTTTGCAAAAATGCATATGTCAGGCATTTCAATTCCTCCATTTTGCTTATTACCTATTAAAATAGATCTTTTTTTTCGGTTTTGTTATTCCATAAAAACTTTAAACACATAGTGTTTAGGACATTAAGGGTATTCTTTGAAACACATGTTGACTGAAGAAGATATGCAAATTTTGGAAGTAATAATGCTTTGATTACTGTTACCCTTCCATAAAATGTCAGGTTTAACTAAGTCCAGACATTTATTACTTTTTGACAAGATGCGATTTTGTCATTCCAATTTAGCTCATTGCATTTAACAGCATTTGTACCAAAGTAAGTGCCTAGAGCTTTAACAATTTGACTAAATTTTATGTCCTGAATTACACATTCATTTTCCCTTTTTGGCATGCAAAGTAGTATTCCTTCAGTTTTTAGTTTATTTAATTTTAGTTCTGATATTAACCCAAAGTCGACGATTATATTAATTACAATTGGTATTTCTTCTGTGTTTTTCATGAAAATTGTAGTATCATCTGCAAGTTGTGTGATTTTAATATTTTGAACATTTTTATTGCATTGTATCGTGATGCCTTCATATTTATTACAGGAACGGAGATTTGTTGCTAATATTTCTGCTATTAAAATAAAAAGAAGAGCTGAAAAAGGATAGCCTTGTCGTATTCCACTATCTATTTTAAAGAAATGTGATTGCCAACCATTATTCGTTACAGACGACCAAATATCAGTATATATAATGTTTTTACCATCTTTATAAAGTTTATCTTGAAACCGAATTTAGTTAAGACATTAAACATCATGTTCCATTCTATTGTATCAAAGGCCTTCTTAAAATCAACGAATAAAAGGGCGTCATCTATGCTTAGCAGATCTGAATAGTCGATTATATCTTGTATTTGTCGAATATTGCAACCAATAAATCTGCCTTTGATACATCTCTGCTGATCAAGGCTGATGATTTTTGGCAAAACAATTTGTAAACGCAGAGTTAAAAATCTTGCTAAAATTGTGTAATCTGTGTTAAGAAGTGATATGGGTCTCCAATTTTCTAAATTCTCAGGATCACATTTTTTTAAAAGCAGTGAAAAAAATACATTGTTTTTGGGTATGAGACAATTCTCCCTTTTGAATGCATTCTGTAAAACAATTCAGCAATAATGGTGATAAAATATCACAAAACTTTTGATAGAATTCCACTGTTAATCCGTCAAAGCCAGGACTTTTATTATGTTTCATTGACGATAAAGCATTCGACAGTTCTTGTAAAGATATATTCACTTCACATAAATTAGCATCTTTTTCTGTGACTGTTTTATCAAGATTAATCGCGTTCAAGTAAAACTCTAAATCGAAATGTGTACATGCATTTGATTTATATAATGATTGATAGAAAATCGCTTCTTGATTTAAAATATCTTCGTTATTGCTATAGTGAATACCATCAACATTAAGAGAAGATACAGTTTTTCTACTTTGTCTATATTTTTCTTGATTTAGGAAAAACTTTGAGTGTTTTTCGCCCTCTTCCATAAATTTAAGTCTTGTTCTCACAAAAGCCCCATTTGCTTTAAAGGTGTAAATTTCTTTAATATCATTTTCCAATTCGTTGACTCTAGTTTTATCATGTGCGGTATTAGAATCTTTTGAAAGTAAATTATTTCACTCTGTTTCGAGTATATGTAACGTATTTTTGCGTTCACGTGATTTTTTCTTTGAGAACTCTATTGACATTTGTTTAACTTCATATTTAAAAACTTCCCAAATAATTTGTTTACTATCTATATGTAACTACATACATTGTTCGATTATGGTCTTTACTTTAGTACAGTAATCAGGTTCACTTAAAATTGAATTATTTAATTTCCAAAAACCTTGGCCACGTTTAGATGGACTTTTAAGTTTGATAGATATTGCCATATGATCAGTTGATTGGATAATTGCAGGTCTTATATCACTTGAATGTACAAGAGGAATACTATTTCTATTTAGAAGCCAGAAATCTACACGACTCTTATCAGTATGATTTTTTCTTCTCCATGTAAACTGATGTTTCGTAGGATTTAAATGTCGCCAAATATCCGTAAGGTTATTTATTCGTTTAAGATTCGTTAGTTTACTATTTATTTTTACGTTAGTTTATGAAGATGATATTCTGTCGCGTGTTTCGTTTATTTCGTTAAAATCTCCACCAATTAAGATAATGCCTTGTGAATATTCATTAAGTATTTTTGTTATTACTTCAAAAAATAAATTTCGTTGCTTTTTGTCATTTGGTGCATAAATATTAAGTAGTGATAAAGTGTTGTTTTGTGTTTCAATATTCATTCAAATACATCTTCCATTTTAGTCTATGAACGTATCAATCACTGTGTTTTGAAGGGACTTTGTATTGATAATGGACACACCAAACAATGCGATGCACACGCATAACTGAAAAAGACTATATTCTAAATTAAAACATGTATAAGCCGTCAAATACATCAATAGTACTAAGGAGGAATTATGCATACTATACACACAACCAGGCATGCTAACTGACTAAGCTGGTGTAACCTACATGTAATACTTGACCCCTTTAGATTAACAGTTGGAAAATTAACCAAAAAGTGAAACAGACTATATACATCTGAAAAAATGGTACAGTCTATGAATATGAATATTTCTTGATGACACATTGCGCTACTAATTGTTAGTATGCCGTATATCACTAAGTAGTTGATTAGTTTATAAGCCATGAAATTTAACGCCATGCAAAAAACGTGCATATAAACATGATGGTGCATAGGTAACGGTGCGTGTATTGATCGTTTAGAAAGTCGAGATAAACTAGCAGCAGATCGTGTAACACCTCAAAGTATAAAAGTGGCATAATAAAGTTAAAATATAGATATGAATCGGCCTTGTATTTATTTACTATATTTTTCAAATTCGTATTGAATTTATTTGTCATTATTTTACGTACCGTCAACACGGTAATATTTTCGATTATTCTGTTTGAGTAGTAGTGCACATACAGTTACGTATTCCATATTAATTATTGTCTTAAGAAGAACCAAAATAGTTCTCTTGCTTGTCAAGTAAAATGGTTTGTCCAGTATATTGTTCGTGTTCATTGTCCGTAAACAGTTCCGAGTATGCACACAATATGAGAAGGACATTGCAAATGTTATTTCTTTGCGTATTTTGTCGTCTTCTTGTCAGAGGACTTTGTTGTCTTCTGTAATTCATCTACAGGTGTAGGCGGCGATCTTGTCGTAGCGTTCATTTGCCTGCTCTTGTTTGGCATCGAAGTAGCAGGCGCATGTATGCTTTCTGTAAAACGGATAATCGACTGCTGACTGCATCTGGTCGTGGATCTCGTGGCGCTAGCGGATCGACTTCGCAGAGTTGGTGCGTGTTTTATGATAGAGGTGTCCACGGGTTTCACGTTTTCACAGTCTGTGTTTGAATGTGTGGTGTTTGTATCACATAGGGTTTCTGTGTCGATATCGCAGTCACATTGCTTATGTCCTTGCAATTTACACTTTTTGCAATCCCAGTCATTTGGACATGTTTTGAAACTGTGCCCATCTTGAAGGCATTTTGAGCAGTTTGACGATTTAATCGACATGTCACTAGGTTGTCCATTATGCAGGACACGTCCGATAAACTGACCGAATTGCACTGTATTCGGCAGGGGTTCCTTGAGGGACGATGTTTTGACTATGCAAATTCGATCACCTGTGCAACAGTTGGTCAATTTACCATTTATGCGAAGTTTGTCCCTTCTGTTTGAAATGACACCAAGACCCTTTAACGTTAATGTTCTTGTGATCAGTCCGTCATCGACAGAAAGTGGTATATTTTTAACACATACCCGTGTAGTGTTTTCGCCATCTAGTCGGTCCGGATTTGTATTCAGGACATTTATGATGCGTCCCCTTAGCGGAACACCATCCGACATCAGTACAACTTTGTCACTCAAATTGTCAACATAGATACGCCACATTGTACGTACCCTTTGAAGGCCTGTAATGTGGCTTGGGTCGATGCGTTGAGCTATTGCGGTGTATAATTCCTCGTGTCTCAACCACTCTTACTTTTGTGGCTTTCGTTCGCCGAACAAGTCACGTTCACGAAGAAATACTAATGGCGGGCCGCCATCTTTGTTGACATTTTCAGTCGCACTTGACCTAGATATTTCCATTTTGCACAACAATTTGTACACTTTGATTTACTTTTAACACTAAATTTCGTCTAAAACGAAACATGTATTAGTATGCTTTTAAAAGCTTGTATATATTGTTTGAAAACCTAGCTTTAAAGCATTTAAAACTTAGATTTTTACGGAGCGCAAAAATTCACAGCCTTGGCTTGTGCCGGTTGCACTCCAATCGGCCAATATATTAATATTTACAGTAGAAAAAAAAAGTTCCATGTAACTTCATTGAGTGCCTTTTACACTAAAATTTCCGACGCCCTTTGATGCTTTGCATCAATACTTATCTTGTATCATATTGATGTACATGTTTACACAATCTGGTACATTTAATTCATTTGAATATTAAGGATTATTACATTGTTTTTCAGCGAATGTTCTCCAGACACAGAATACGGAGCAGTGTACGGAGCTGAATGAATGCCAGGCCATTGCTCACTGTCTAAAATATGCCCCTGACAGAAGAGGAGGTGGGGGAAGAAAGTGAAAAGACAATTTGATAAACAACTACATACAAACTCTATTTTACTAGAACATGTATAATATTATGCTTGATGAAGCTGTGTTTTTGTCATTTTCAGATATATTTGAATTGTAAGTAACAATTGCATAAGCACATAACAATGGCCATAATCTACCATAGTTTGCAACTTTTAATACATTTAGTCAATTGAAAAATAGTCAGTTTTGCACTTAAAATGATTTCTCACACTAGCAAGGCTTTTTAATTGAAACTCGGTACACTGATGTTATTATCTAGTTATGCTTATTTGAGGGAAAAAACTCTTTTTAAGCATAATTTAGAGATTTCGTCAGTCGGGTACATGAAATGCTATCAAGCCCTGAGATAAGTGGAGTTGTTGCTCTAGCTAGGGTCTGCAGCTTAGTTAATGATGGCATGATTATTGCTACCATAATGTAGGTGCTTTTCATATTATTTTTTTTCCAAAAGTAAATATTCTAGAGCTAAAACTTGCTTAATTATTTAAATCTTTGTTTTCCAACACTAGTCAATCAACTGTGTCACAGAGGCAGTTGTGTTTATTGGTTCTTTATTCAAACATATGGGATTTAAAACACATAACTCCGCAATGAAATAGGAGCACCTTGGTGAATGGAGTTGAATTAGAACTTCTGGTTTATTAAAAGACGAAATTATTAGCATTTTAGTGTTTGCATGACAAAAACCCACTCGCTTAGAATATGGCAAGACACTCGAAATATTGACTATTCTGATTTTACAAACATAGAGACAATCTGAGTTCAATCTAAGTATAATTGCGAAGTTTGAACACACCTGGCTTTATTACTAGTTTATCCATAAAATTCAATGTATATACTCCATTGAAAATGTTTTTAATATGATTACTTCATGAACAGTTGTTATGGTATGTAACATTTACAGCCTCAAAAAAAAACAACTGTGTACATGTTGGATAATTGATAAATTGGTTAATTTTGATATAGAAAATGTTAATTTGTTATTGCTCTTTGAATATATTTTTCAACACACACACACAATACTTTATTCAACAGAGTCTGATACATTATCTTGTTGTAGACTTGAAAACGTGTGAACACTAAGTATGTTTATTATGGACCATTAATGCTATATCTGTAATGATTGAATGACAAGTTGAATGTATATGCGTATGACTATGTCCTACGACTGCTAATAAAATGGGCGTCATTTTGTCTCTTTGAACAGTTTTGTTTAAGTGTTTAAAGTCTCTATAACGCTCAAAATCAACGAACAGTTCGTTAAGTATTTCGTAAAATAAAGTTAACACCTTAACAATCAGTTTTTTTTATAGCAATAGCCAAAATTTCAACGCTAGATGTACTAGTATGATTACATAAATTTTTGTAGATACAAAATGCTCGTTTTTATTTATTTGTGGCCACAATTAATATATCTATTCATACGACACACGAACACCATTTTAGTGTTCACGTGTCGTATGAACAGATATGCAGAACAATAATAAAAACGAGCAGTTTGTAGGTACAAACATTTATTTTACCAGACCACATCTGACGTTGAAATTTCGGCAATTGCCATAAGGAACACTGATTTTTAATTGGTTAAGTTTATTTTACGAACAAATGTACGAAATTTTCGTTGATTTTGAATAGTAATGTTACTTTAAATTCAGTATGTAAATTTGTATTTTCAGAAGAAATGTTAAAACATGTGCTTGTTCATATTGTTAATAAAATTTGTGTCACTTTTCAATGTTATTCTGTACGTTATTTTATTATCACCTTCGTGCTTACTTTTGTATTATTAGGCCCCATGGCAGCAGGTGACAATTGAAAACACATTGACAAAGACTATATGAATGAGCATTGCAGTTGGATTTTGGTTTGAAATGGGTTAAATGATCAAGTATTGGTTAAAAAAGGCCTAGTTTTCGGGTAATATTATAGTCAAGAAACTGGTCGGTTTTTTGGCCACGATTATGGTTGGGAAAGTGGTTAATTTAGTTGCAAAAGTGGTTGGAAAAATGGTCGGGTTTTTGGTCCAAAGTGGTCAGGAAAGTGGTTGATTTGGTTGGGAAAACGGTCGGGTTTTTGGTCGGAACAGGTCAGATTTTGTTAGAAAAATGGTCGAAAACCGACGTCGGGATGACGTCGGAAAATGACGTCTAAAAAAAGTTCTAATCGACCATAAGTCTGACGGTCACCCGACGTCGGAACCCGACGTTAATCTGACGTCCGTCGGACGTCTTGTGTCTGCTGGTTAAGCATTGGTTTAGACAAACAGTATGATCGAATGTTATTAGTGATTGCCTTGTCGCTTATTAGATCTAGATACATATGTCAAGACATAATTAAGATGTACTTGATTATTTCATGTTTGAAAGATTCTAATCAAAATAATGCACGGTACATTATAGTCTTGCGAGTTAACTCATTTCAAATTAAACGATATATATAATTCGTATTATAAACTTAAACAAAATAAAACTATATGCCCTATTTCAAATATTTCAGATGTCCTATTTCAATATTTCAGACATGTGAATATTGACAACAGTTACTTGTTTCCTTATTCTAAAGATACACTCTTGAATCGTGATTGACCTGAAAAACCAAACCTTAAACGTGTTATACTGGCAGACGGACCACCAAGTAGTAGAGTGAAAGAGTGAAATGAACCTGGATGTAATTGGTAAACGTTTAATGTATAGCACTTCGTGACTTTCAATTTCTCGTTTTTCTTTATCAATGAACCAATTCTATCTCTTGTAGTTTATGTAGGTCAGTTTGTACAAGTAGCTTGACACATAACACACACTTCGAAATGATTGCTAACACTTTCTTCAACAAGAACCACTCCCGAAATTTATGTTTCATTTATAATTTCAATTTTACTCTATAATGCATTCAAAGAGTTTACTTTAATTGAAACAATAATTACTGTAAAAGTTGTGCTACTGTACAGTATGCAGTATTGTGCATGCAGCTTTTACGTGCGTAATTATAGTAACTTATATTGTTTCACATGTAAAACCGACTTTGCTGAGATGCTCCTTTCGCTTTACTTTAATTCAATGTTCTTATCTCTGATTTTGAGTTATTAAAGTGTTTTACTAATCAAATTGATTTCCTTCCTAAGAAACACCTAACAAGATAACATCAAACTTTAAAAACATGAATATCAGTTCATATTGTTAATTGTTAATTTGAACAACACAATCAGACGCTAACTAAAACAAAGAAAAAGTAAAAAAATAAGTTAATTCAAAATTGTATTTAAAAACACACACAAAAATTATCTGTTTATTTCCATGACTGATATGAAATGTCGTTCAAATAAAAAACAAAGAGTTAAAAAGCTACAGTACAAATAGATAACGGAAGCGTTGTCTTTACGCCAAAGTTGTACAGAAACAACACTCACTGGGGGCTGACGAGGTCAAAGCGTAGTCCGTTTCGCTACGAAGTCGGGTATATGTTTTACAACGAAAACATTCTGTTCATACACATGACATCGAAGAACGGATTAGTGGAAATTTGTGTTTAAAGCATGTAAGATTCTGCTTTTGTAATAATAAAACTCTGAATTTAAGCACAATGACATTTCATAGGTCTGTTAAATCAAATTATGATTCAACATGTGTCTGGTTTATGCGTTAAACATTAAATATACCGCTGATTTATCAAACCGAAGTCAAGTTTCAATTTAAAAAATGCAATTAAGGTTTACAACTATGTTTGATTGACACAAGTTTACAATTTCCATATTGATGTATGTATCGTTAAGCCACTGGTGTATTTAGAAATGTGTAGGGTGACCCAGTTATCAGAAATAAAGGCTAAATGGTATTATTATGTATGATAATGTCTCTGAAAGTATACGTATATGCCTCGCTACGACAACGCTTTAGCGTGTATGCGTTTCGCACAGAAGTCGTATTGGTTATCTCTCAAAGGCAAACAATAAAGAAAATGTTTTTTTAATATAGAGTCATGGAGTGGCTTGATGTTTCCTTTGAGAAAGAGGTAGTAAAACGACACACCATGATCCGAAGCGCACAGTCGGCATGGTAATGCGCATTATTATGATATAATTAAATTCACGACTAGGCCAAAGGAAACTATTAAAATCGAAAATCCATATATAAGACGACAGTTGAGAGTCGAGAACCTAATGTCGTCGGTCTCAATAAAAATTACGCATCTGCACCTTGTGTTAATCCCTTATACGTTCTTTTGGATAGAGACCGGCGATAGGTTTTTAGCATACGGTATTCTTTATCAAATTACATTCGATGCTCGTTATGTCCAACTCACTTATCTCGAAACTCTGCTTATGTCAAAGTAAATCCCATGTCCCAACTTCGATCCTTCTTTATCTCATACGGATATTGATTTTTAAATTGTATATATCAAAGCGCTTTTCTTGACAATCGGTTATCGCCAACTAATTTTGAGATGAATTTCATGTTTGTATACATGATTTTACCTGTAAAATCAACACCTGTAACTGCTGTAAGGTATGGAAAGTAGGACCCCAATTGCACAAATCCGCAATTTCATAATCAATGTATTGTTGTCAAGGTGTGGCAGTGGGTTTCTGTCACGGGTTATTGTTTACGGCGTAAATGACGGCCGTTAATTTACCTCGTGTTACAATGCGGTTAAGGTCTAGTCTCTCTATTATGCCGGCGGAGCCCCGTGCGTGATCAGGCATCTACCGGCATGAACCGGGGCCCAACCTGGATGAACCGATGCTCCACAAGGATGAACCGTGGACGACCGGGGACAACCGGGGCTCCACCGGGAAAATATTAAAATGTTTAATACCTCCGAAATGAACCGGGAGTCACCGGGAAGGCCCGGAAACGAATGGCGTGGCACTGGGAACAACCGGGACTGCATTGGGACAACCGGGAC
This sequence comes from Dreissena polymorpha, assembly GCF_020536995.1. Taxonomy (NCBI): domain Eukaryota; kingdom Metazoa; phylum Mollusca; class Bivalvia; order Myida; family Dreissenidae; genus Dreissena; species Dreissena polymorpha. The sequence goes on along the minus strand of NC_068364.1, from coordinate 56,488,725 downwards.
GGTACCGTAGCTCAACCGGGGCCCAAACAGACCCCGGCAGAACTACGGGGAGCCTGGTGAATGCCGACAGAGTCCCGGTATAGCTACGTTACATAAGTAAACAAGCGCTCTGACGGTGCCGTCCCGGTTGTTCCCGATGATGTCCCGGTTGTTCCCAGTGCCAAGCCGGTCGTTGCCGACCCGTACCTGTGACTCTCGGTTGATCCCGGATGTATTAAACATTTTAATACTTTCCCGGTTGAGCCCCGGTTGTCCCCGGTTTAACCGGGGCGTTGCCGCCGCTTTGCCGGGGTCTGATGCCGGTAAAGCCCCGTTGAGTGCCGGCGTAATGACGTATGATGAAATGGCAGTCTGCAGTTACTGCAAACTGCATGTGATATGTCCTGAAAAGGATACAGAGACTTTTTTAGTAGTGTAGCGCGAGCCGCCGACTACCTGAGGCTGATTACAAAGAACAATGAATTAAAACTAATTTTTCTCAGGCTACCTGCCTTATGATTGGGAAATGAAGAGTAATTGAGTCGCCTTAAATATATACAATGCGACCAAAAGAGGGGAATCGATGTCTTCGACCGATTTCCTGAGGCCGCCACCGAGCGCTATTTTCGCGGCCTCACAATGCCGATGTTCCTTCCACGAATCCTCCGGCTTCCGTGAAGCTACATGTCACCGCCTCCGTGAGGCTACTGGCTTCCGCGAAGACACTGGCTCACGTCACCCCAAGGCCTTAGGTGAAGCTTCCGTCACTGCCTTGTACGACGTCCGTAGATTCCAACCCTCTCCAAGAAACAGGAACTCTGCAGCCCGGGCAGCACCGTTTAAAGCTTGAAGCCAACGTAAATACCCAACTGCTCCAGAATACTGTTCTTTTAGAGTAACGTCCCTTTTCTTCAGATGTTGATCCGCTCGCATACACCGGAGGACTGCCCCAACCAATCTGAACGCATCGGACAGTGGGCTACACCACACCGTCTCTCTGATGTACGTAGGCGGCCGGCATATTGGATTTGGAACTACTTTAGAAAACAAGATGGCGGCCTTCTCGTAAAGAGGAAAAATTGAAATGTGTCTTTTAGCTCGTCTTTTTCAAGATAACATTCTTTAAGTAATAATTTAATGTAGATCTGTGAATTCCCAAAACGTACTTAAAAACTTGTTAAAATTTAAAGATGCCATTACTGACATACTGATAGGAGTACTTATAGTATTGACATCGAGTAAATTTAAAATTAAATCGACTGTTTTCGTTGTATTTTGAATTTTTGTGAGATACGAGGATTGCTTACATAAACATGATAAAGTATGAAACACATCACTCATTGTATGAGTATGGATGGCCGAGTGGTCTAAACGGTAGACTTTTACTCCATGGGGTCAATGCGCTATGGTTCAAGCCCGTTTGAGGGTTACTTCTATATTTTTATTCAATTTTATTCTTGTCTTTTTTATTGCAGCTTTTTAGATCCAATGTTTGCATTTATCAAAATAGCATAGAGTCTATAATGAAAAAAAAAATTTGGGGAGTTCTTATGTTATAGTTAGATTTTGTGACTTATCAATTTAAAGTATTTAATAACAAACTTCAATACATGTCTAATCTGTGAAAACGTCCCTTTGAAATTGCTAGTTTTCCTCTTACATGCCCTTGTATTTTAAGATAGAATACTTTCCTCTCCAGAGGAAAGAGGTATGGGTTTAAATCCCATCGGGGGCTTCAGAGGATGATCCATTTTGAGACAAATGTTAATATTTGCTTTAGTGTATCCCAAAATTAACCTAATATTAAATATATAACTGTGAAAGATAATTCAAAATAATGTTTGTTTCTATATACATTGTGATCCATGGACATGAACATTCAATTATGCAAGAAACATGTATGATTTAAGGGAAGAATACGACAGCAAACTTAGAATGGACATTTATTTTAGATTGTTAAGTAACTAAAACTATAAATGTTGTAAAGCTTGTCAAGTTGTGTATGTCGTCCTTGCTTTTGGACAGCAGAACAGTTAAGGCATAAATGATTACTCTTTTTCTTTAGAATCAACATTGATGCATTATTACTTAAGCAAAGTTGAACTTTAAAAAAACTCTATGAATTGGGAACTGAATTTTTCATGTTTCTCTGCTTTTTATTTACCTGTCATGAACATAATGTTACTGGTGAACAAATGCCTTCTCTCTTTACACTTTACAAGGAGATGGTGTTTTTCATAAATATCCAGGTTAATTTGTATAAATACTGGGTAAGACCTCGTAACATATTTATATACATGTAAGCAATACATTTATGATGATGACATTATGTGTTCGCTGTAAATTTACAGAGAAAATATACTACAGCCGCATGTCAACAGAGTTGTTAAAAGGGCATTTAGACAGTATTGTCCCTGACTTTTGCCCATTTTGACATATTCTTATAAACAAGAGGGCCACGATGGCCCTGTATCGCTCCACTGCTAAAAAAAGGCTAAAACAAATATTTCTTAACATGTGCAAATACTTAAATATAGGCCCTATTTAAGCACATGAACAATTTTGTGACCCCCTGGGCTGGTTAAAATTTAACCCCAGGGGCATAATTTGAGCAAACTTTGAAGAGGACTACTATACCTCACTACTTACAAAATGTGGTAGCCCTTGGTCCTAGAGTTAAGGATAAGAATATGTTAACAGTTTTCACAAAATAAGCAAGATATAAGCGTATATAATGTTCAATTTTGTGACCCGTGGGTCAGGGTCAAATTTGACCCAAAGGTCATAATTTGAACAACCTTGGTAGAGGACTACAAGATGTTACCGCATACCAAATTTGGAAGCTGTAGTACATATGGTTTCATCGTAAGATTTTTAAAGATTTCACAAAATAGGCGCTTCATAAGCGTTTATTCAATTTTGTGACCCCAGGGGCAGGGTCAAAGTTCACCCCAGAGGCATTATTTGAACAAATTTGGTAGAGGTTTATTAGATGCCACTACATACCAAATTTGGTAGCCCAAGGCCCAATGGTTATGAACAAAAAGATTTTAAAAGTTTTCACAAAATAGGCCCCATATAAGCGTATGTTCAGTTTTGTGACCCCCGGGCAGGGTCAAATTTGACCCAAGGGATAAAATTTGAACAAATTTGGTAGAGGACTAAACACTGTATTATGTGAATTGGGAATAAGACATCAAACTGGGAATGGACATCATTTAGGTGATTTTCTCAAACAAGACTTTTCATTTCATGATCTACATATATTTTTGTAATATATTATCTATAATTTAAGCTTAATAAGAAATTTTCCATGACTTTTTCATTGACAGTGATTGAATTTTTATCATTTAAATTGTATTTTTAAAATGTGTCCATGCGCTGCATTGACACAGTTTCATTTCATGAGGATTTTTTTTTAAATTAATATAAAATCCAGTTTTGAAGAAAAATCAATTTAAATGATGCTATTATATATGCAAGTATATGTTTTAATCATAATTTGTAAAACTAGATAAATACAACAGATAAAACTGCATATTATGCACTTTTGATAAAACACAATTTATTCCCAAATTGATATCTTATTCCCAATTCACATAATACAGTGTTACTATTAGATTTCACTACATACCAAATTTGATAGCCCTAGGCCGGATGGTTATGGAAAAGAATATATTTGAAGTTTTTACAAAATAGGCCTTATATAAGCATATGTTCAATTTTGTTACCCCCCGGGGCAGGGTCAAATTTGACCCCAGGGATAAAATTTGAACACATTTGGTAGAGAACTATAAGATGTCACTACTTACAAAATTTGGTAGCCCTAGGCCGAATGTTTATGGACAAGAAGTTTTTAAAGTTTTCACAAAAAAGGCTCCATATAAGCGTATGTTCAATTTTGTGACCCCCAGGGCTGGGTCAAATTTGACCCCAGGGGCATAATTTGAACAAACTTGGTAGAGGACTATAAGATGTCACTACATACCAAAGTTGGTAGTCCTAGACCCAATGGTTATGGACAAGAAGGTTTTAAAGTTTTCACAAAAAACTAGCCCTTTATAAGCATATATTTAATTTTGTGACTCCCGGGGCAGTTTCAAATTTGACCCCAGGGTCATAATTTGCACAAACTAAGAAGAGAACTATTACATGTTACTACATACCAAAATTTGGTAGCCCTATGCCATACAGTTATGGACAAGAAGTTTTTTAAGTTTTCACAAAATAGGCCTTATATAAGCATATGTTCAATGTTGTGATCCTCGGCGCAGGGTCAAACTTGACTCAAGGGGCATAATTTGAACAAACTTGGTAGAGGACTATAAGATGTCATTACATACCAAATTTGGTAGCCCTAGGTCCAATGGCTATGGACAAGAATATATTTGAAGTTTTCACAAAATAAGCACTTTATAAGCATATATACAATTTTGTGACCCCCTGGGCAGTTTCAAATCTGAACAAACTTGGTAGAAGACTATAAGATGTCATTACATACCAAATTTGGTAGCCCTAGGTCGAATGGCTATGGACAAGAATATATTTGAAGTTTTCACAAAATAAGCACTTTATAAGCATATATTCAATTTTGTGACCCCCGGGGCAGTTTCAAATTTGACCCCATGGGCATTATTTTAACAAATTAAGAAGAGAACTATTACATGTCACTTCATACTAAATTTGGTAGCCATATGCCATACAGTTATGGCCAAGAAGTTTTTAAAGTTTTCACAAAATAGGCCTTATATAAGCATATGTTCAATTTTGTGACCCTCGGGGCAGGGTCAAACTTGACCCCAGGGGCATAATTTGAACAAACTTGGTAGAGGACTATAAGATGTCATTACATACCAAATGTGATAGCCCTAGGTCCAATGGCTATGGACAAGAATATATTTGAAGTTTTCACAAAAAAAGCACTTTATAAGCATATATTCAATTTTTTGACCTCCGGGGCAGTTTCAAATCTGAACAAACTTGGTAGAGGACTATAAGATGTCATTACATACCAAATTTGGTAGCCCTAGGTCCAATGGCTATGGACAAGAATATATTTGAAGTTTTCACAAAATAAGCACTTTATAAGCATATATTCAATTTTGTGATCCCCGGGGCAGTTTCAAATTTGACACCATGGGCATTATTTTAACAAACTAAGAAGAGAACTATTACATGTCACTTCATACTAAATTTGGTAGCCATATGCCATACAGTTATGGCCAAGAAGTTTTTAAAGTTTTCACAAAAAAAGGCCATATATAAGCATATGTTCAATTTTGTGACCCCCGGGGCAGTGTCAAATTTGACCCCAGGGGCATAATTTGAACAAATTTGGTAGACTACTATTAGATGTCTCTACATACCATATTTTATAGCCCTAGGCCCAATGGTTATCAACGAGGAGATTTTGAAAGTTTTCACAAAATAAGCCTTAAAGAAGCAATTTTCAATTTTGTGACCCCCGGGGCAGGGTCAAATTTGACCCCAGGTGCATAATTTGAACAAATTTGGTAGAGGACTATTAGATGTCTCTACATACCAAATTTGATAGACCTAGGCCCAATGGCTATGGACGAGAAGATTTTGAAAGTTTTCCCAAAATAGGCGTTAAATAAGCAATTTTCAATTTTGTGACCCCCGGGGCAGGGTCAAATTTGACCCAGGGGCATAATTTGAACAAATTTGGCCAGTGGAGCTAAAAACTGATTCTTTGTTTAGCGTGCAAAGGGTATGGAGGAACATTTGTTGGTGCCTTTTAAAAAAGTTGTTTCATTGTGTGGAAAATTGAGTTAAAAAATGTATACACAATGCCTAATATGTGGCAAATTCCAACAATGTCTGTGGTTTTTCATGTAAAAACAAGAGATGTGTTTGTCAGAAACATAATGCCCCCTATTGCACCGCTTTGAAGCCCTATATTTCACCTTTAAGGATGACCTTGACCTTTCAGTACTCAAAATGTGCAGCTCCATGAGATACACATGTATGCCAAATATCAAGTTGCTATCTTCAATATTGCAAAGGTTATAGGAAATGTTTAAGCTTTCGGACAGACAGTTAGCACATATAAGTTGGTTTTACAAATTCACTGAGTGTAAACATTGGGCACTTATATAGCTCAAAGTGACTGGGAAACAAATTCTTGTGTTCTGATTTACACTTGCAAAATTCAAAGTAAAGAATGGTAATTGTTCTCTTATTGCCAACAACTGCATAAATCTTAACATTGTAAATTGGTTGTTTTGTCTTTATTACTACTTTTGTACATTCTTTTGTATTGCCCTCTTTATATTAACTTTCAACATGTATATTATATCCAGTAATTGTAGATATCAGATGTTTTGTGATGTAAATGTGTAGGGTTCTTGTTACTTTTCACACCCATTTCCATTTCATAATGCCTTAACACTGATATAGGATATTAGTGATTTTTGATTATTGTATTTATGTAAACTTATTCTTAATGCTGATGAAAGTGTCATCCTTTATTTTCACAAAGATCCTAGTATCATCGGTAGTGTTTTTTGTAAAGAACTTGAAAATTGTATTAAATGGTTAGTGGATAACAAACTGCCTTGGAAAAACTGGATGTTTAGTGTTTGGTTCCAAAAGGAAATTATCTAAACTTCACTATTTTAATGTAAAATGCAATGATCACACTATTGTTTCTCAATCATCTGTTGGAAACCTTGGTTCAATATTCGAAGCTGATCTTTCTGCTACATCTATTGTTAATAATATTATTAAAAAGGTGAACTGAAGAATAAGATTCTTCAGGGGCGTAGCTAGCATTTTTTTTGAGGCCTGAATATGTTATATATATATATATAACCGGAATATATATTACTGTTGTTCAAATAAGTCATCAATAAAGTATTTGTACGTACATTTAAATGTGATGACAAGATAGTAGTAAACATTGTGTAACTAATGCTCTTTATTAAAGAGTCTTTAATAATATATGCTAATTACTATTTGATCTCAAGACTATAGTCTCAAGTTTAAATTAACGATATTTTTATGCGTATTAATGCCACCATTTTTGTACATTTTCCACCCATCTATAGGGCCCCATTGGAAATAAGTTGCAAACCTTTCATGGGACATCCTGTGGTATATATATTATGTCTTGATTTCAACATCTTGTAACTACTTGTTATTTCAGATTTCTTCCAAATACACTGACTATTTACTTGTAACTGAATGTAAATGATTAACTTTGACTGTGATATTCAAAATGTGATATATCAATGCATTGTGATCCAAAACCTGTGATAATTGTTTTCCAATTGCTAAATGTTCTAAATTGACTGTATTGTATGATCTGTACTTGTATGACATATATATACATATGCATGAATCAATCAATATTTAGAAAAGTGTGACTGACACTGTTTCCAGACATATTACAGTTAAATTACTTCATGTCAGTAATGGCAGTCAGGGATGGAAAATATCTTTTTACAATTGTTGCCTGCACTGTCGACCATATTTAGTGCTTTTGTTTCTCATCTAAAGAGTAAAGACCCAAAACCATGGGCATGCCTGTGATATGTATCTTAAAGTTTCTTAAAAGATAAATAATATAAATTTTAACAACACCACTGCTCAGTTTTAACATTTCCAGTACAGTATGTCTTTTTTTGAGAGGCCATTCTGAATTGAGTTCATTTCCAAGGGCAAAGTTATGCCTTAATATATTAATATTACCAAACTGAACATTGTTACACTGTCCCTAATTTTAATGGCACTTGATTGTTTAAGGCTTTGAAAAGATAGTTGCCTGGTCGGGATAACAACATCTGGATAAATGCCTAGGATAAAATATAAACAATATCTGCCAGAAGTACTGTATGGTTGCCATCATCAAATGTACAGAAAGAATCGTTTTTGAAATTCAATCAAGCCCCACTCATTCCATTCCATGAAACCTTTCAGGTGTCTCAATACTGATAATAGCCCCACTGAGGGCCTTATGGCTATGGTCCATATACAGTTTGTGACTGCCTGGCTGGTCACTATAATGACATTGGGACCAACGTGGAGTTTACTATTTCTTATATTACACGGAAGAGTTTTCTCTGTACCATTGTACAGTGTTGTACGATTGTTTATGGTATAGAACATAAACATATTGATTAAATCTCAAAGATTGTTGCCGGCAGCCGAACATCAGCAATTTTGCAATGAATATAATTTAAGAAATACTGATTCTTTTAAGTTTGAATAATGTTGTTGTTTTCACTTCAATAAACAACTAATTGGCTTTCTTAACATTTTATTAAAATTTGAAAATTTTGCATGCAATAATATCTAATTTTAAACATTAACATTAATGAATATTCTATTATATTACTCCTTAAAGATATTGGTCCTTATATATCTGTATTACCGGTTGATTTAGTGCAAATTTATTGGTGTGTAACCCGAACTATATTTTCGGTGTAATATCTTCCGCCTAGAGGCGTTAGACATATCCTTCCACCAAATACACCCGAGAGACGATCGCCGTTATGGCGGAATTGTCCGAGGAGTCCCGATCGTGCCCCAACTTGTCTATTTGCAAGCCTTTTATATACTGGCGAACAGAGCGCCACCTAGCCAACGGAAAGGCACGATCCGGAAACTACCGACGTTTCCGAATTCCCTCCGCACTCTACGGAAATTACCGATCAGCATTTCTACTTCACTTACACAGAAACTAGCCGAATATATATGCAGGGGTTTACTAAAAACATTCCTTAAATATCAAATACTTTTTAAATGCTTAATATATTACTTTTAGCCATACAATTAACTTACTTTATGAAGAACAAGTTACAATTTAATATTGTTAACGTGGCAAATGTAAAACTAAGGGAGGTAATTATACTGTAGCTGTGAAGAAACGCAAAGCATATATTTCGACTACGAATCCTTTCGTTATAGTAGCCTATACATTATATTTGTACTTCGTAGCACAACAAATACATACTCTGTGCGAAACCTATACATAAAGCGATTTGTAATTTTACTGTCGAAACAAAGCCTTTGACATATTAAAATACATGTTCGTAACCTGTTTTGTATTTTAAAATGTGTAATGTACAATGAATCAAAGTAACATGTAGTTTTATTTAATTTAAGTAACCGTAATTGGCAATTTTTACATAATAAACACCGTATGCATTGCTTCAAATCAAAATATTTCGATTTTAGCACAAACTAAATGTAAAGGTTGAAACTACGCACATGTGTTATTAGTTTGTTATTGAAAATAAGTACCTGACTTTACTGGATGTTCCGTTCTCTAATCCATAAATACCAGAAAAGATGAAACTCGCCTGATTAAGTAGTGTATGTGCACAATGTTTTCGTAGTAAAACATATACTCGACTTCGTAGCGAAACGGACTACGCTTTGACCTCGTCAGCCCCCAGTGATACTAGGCATAGCTTGTTTTATGTATGGGCCGTGCTCTGTGAAAAAAGGCTTTTATGCATGAGCCTAAAGTGCCACCCCAGAGTAGCCTGTGCAGTCCGCACAGGCTAATCAGGGACGACGCTTTCCGCTGTTTTGATCTTTTTCGTTTCACGAAAGTCTCTTCTTAGCAATAATCTAGTTAAGGCGGAAAGTGTCGTCCCTGATGAGCATGTGCGGACTGCATGGGTTAGTGTGGGACGACACTGTAATTTTACAGTTTAATCGTGACTGCTCACCATAGATAAAATATACATTCATAAAAAAGAACCATCTAACGAATATCATCATCATCATCATCATCATCATCATCATCATCATCATCATCATCATCATCAATATCATTATTATCATAATGATCATGATAATCATCATGATCATCATCATCATCACCATCATCATCATAATCATCATTATCACCATCATCATCAGTATCATCATTAAAATAATCATCAGCAGCAGAAGCAGCAGCAACAGTAGCAGCAGAAGCATCATCATCGTCGTCGTCGTCATCAACATCATCACCGTCATCGCCATCGTCATCGCCGTCGCCATCATCATATTTACAACATCTTCATCTTACACATCAATGAAATAACAAATGCTTCCCCAAAAAAATGAAGATAGGTCCAATTTCTTGCAGAAACTATTTTATCAGAATTTGATATTTTCAGAACATTTGTTTGTTGTCGGTCAGGTCCGATGTTTTTTACGGAAACTTCTAACACTGAAGGTTACACTACAACAGACTAAACTTGATAAAAGTGTCCGAACAAATGTAGCAAAACTATAAACTGCCTCAATTTGATTCCTATAGATCCTGTAGGAAGTTCGTGTGTTCTAAAATAACCCTGCCCGGCGCGTACCGTTTTACCACTTGAACCTGCAGTGACCATGATAAATGGGCTGGCGGCAATATTCCCTCCTATGTTGGGTTCAGGTTACCTAAGTATACTTACAAGTTCATAATGTAGGAGAGGAAATAATACAGCTCGCAATCGAATAGGGAAAATGATCACTATGTTGATAATAGCTTTACACATGTTATCAATAAAATACACGATATATAAACAAACAATAACGAACGTTTAAGTATTAAACGCGTATTAATATTTAGCTAATGACATCGGCTATGATTCTATACTCTGCTTCAGAAACTGGCATCTGAATTTTGGTAATGACTTTATTGTTTTTCATTTGGTTTTATTGTACTTTTTATCCTTAATATATTCGTTCTTAGATTTATTACCTTACCCCTTCTTATCTTTCCACAAGCGGACCCCCATTGTGTAAGCCTACTAATTGAATTCGCCATTCATATATTGTTTCATATTCTTCCCTCATTTACTTATAACACTAACTTGTAGGTTACCTTAATTACAGTACAACACTTTTACACATATTATTAAATACTTTGTTTTTATTTTATCATTATCACCGAGAAAATTGTGTATCATGCGCTCATCGGATGTGTTCACGTCGAATCATTATATCTGTTATCTGTTAGGGGAGGTGTTTCAGAACTTTGAGCCTATTTACAATTTTCTTCCGATCATACCGTTGTACAACTAAACGTAGTAACAACGTATTGGAAACGGAATGGACGTACTATGAACGTATAGGTCGTACTAAGGTCGAGTTAGGAGCGTGCCAGAGCGTAGTGCGATGGGACCAAAATTACCTGTAAGAAGCCACACCGATCGAGTCCGTTTCTAGTCCGTCTAATCCGTTCTCAGACAGACCGACCCCGTCAACACAACGTCTCAAGTACGATCTTGTTTCGTGTAAATGAATAGAAACTAAAAGATAAGTTCTTACAGCGTTTGCAGCACGTTCTTTAAGTTCTCAGTAAGTTCTTTGTACGTTGTATTTGTTTTAAGGAATTCGCAGTAGGTTCCAAGTAAATTGTACTCGTTCAATGCAGTAGTTACAACGTTCAAACCGTAAATACAATACTTTCAGACAATGTACATATAAATAGAGGTCGTTGTCTGTCTAAAAATGCATCATTTGTGATATTAAGTTGAAACATGGACAATCTTGGAGCTGTTAATTTGTTTAATGTTGGCTTCCTGCAATGTATGTAGGAAGCAGAGCAGCAATATAATGTTTTGTTTGGCCGAGAAAGAAGGCGGAGCCGACACAGATCTTGTTGGGTGATAAATTGGTTAAAACCAGAGAGAAGAATAACCTCGGTCATTATCATCAGCTGAGGGAAGAGCTCCAATTGTACAGATGTACGTCTGGTCGGCTCAAAGCGTGAAATATAAATGAGAACTGGCAGGAACGCAGTCGGTTTTATAATCGCCGTGCATAACGTGCCTGCTACTACGTTCTCAACGTACTAAGGACGTAGTAGGACGGAGTGAGAACTGCATTTGGACGAGTTACCAACGAATAAGGAAGAACTGCGTACAAACGTGATCGAACTGGCTGAGGACAAGCTCGGTCTGACTGTAAACGGTATACCTACGGGGACAATGGGAAACTTGACCCGATTTGAACTGGCTAAAGACGGAATGGCAACGGGATAGGACGGGATAGGGATATGGACTCCTTTTAACAGATATAATTATGCAAATATATCCGAAAAAACATAACTTCATTATTTCTTAAATAAGTTTTTTAAATTACATGTAATACATAATTCCATGATACTATATATGAGCCACGATCTCGGAAAACGGGACTTAATGCATGTGCGTAAAGACTCGATAGCGCAGGCTAATCAGGAACGCCACTGGCCTGATACTTAGTATGCATGGCTATGAAAAAGAAAATCTGAAATGAATTATGATCAGTGGGTACTGACGTTATCGAAATATCAATGGCATAATAACAAGTGTGGTTTTAATCTCCGTATAATGTTTTAATATTGATAAGAAATGTATGTAAAAAGTATAAAGTGCAATATCTTTTATAATTATATGTTTCTTTGCAATATATTCTCAAAGAATAAATGGCTTGCATCAAGTGTTTTGATACGAAAACGAACTGGCATGGCCGTATCGTCTACACTGTAATGCTATTGGGGGAAATACGAAATCTACTAAATATCAGATTTCAGTCACAACGTTTTTATTGTTGGAAACTAAGATAAGTAGCTCTCGTGTGGAGGTGTTATGGATACATTTTTGTGTCATAAGGTTATCCGGGGCGTATGAATTCACTACTAACGTACTAAATCTTGCCATTTCATGTTCACTGGAGATGGGACGAGTTGTCAAAGTCGTTTTAGGTCAATTGTGCATGTAAAAACATAATGCAATCACAATTGAACTTTTATTACGTGTTGTGTTATTTCATGTGATAGACATTCGTGATTATTTTCATTTAATACGTTTTTTTAATACTTATAAATATTGATAACTCATTACGAAAAATAAGTTTTGCATGTAAATGTAAAGTTTGATTTGTTTCAAGCCACATTACTTCTCAAAATCATAGAACATTTCGTACAATATTTCGTACAATAAAGTTAAACAATTAAAAACCAGTGTTCCATATGACAATTGCCGAAATCTAAACGCCAGATGTGGTCTGATAAAATAGATGTTTGTAGATACAAAATGTTCGTTTTATTATTGTTTTACATATTTAATTCAATTTTAATTTCCCGCAACGATATCTATTCATACGACACATGAACACTAGCATGGTACCATTTTGGTGTTCGTATGTCGAATGAATAGATATACTTGCGGGGAATTAAAATATAATTAATTGTGTCACAAATAAATAAAAACGAGCATTTTGTATCTACAAAAATCTATGTAATCATACCAAATCTAGCTTGTAATAGTGGCTATTGCTATATGGAACACTGATTGTTCAGGTTTTAGCTTTATTTTACGAAATACTTTACGAACTTTTCGTTGGTTTTGAGCGTTATAGAGGCTATAAAGTAACTGACTTTATCGTAATGTAAAACCGACATGTATTCCTTATCATTGCAACTAGACTCGGTCAACATATAAAACTGTGTAAAACTGTCTATTCGCATTCTCTCCTTAAGGTAAATACAAAATGGTTAAAACGTTTTTAACAGGATTGATCTTGCTGTGGGGTTTAGGTAAAGGCATTTTGTATTATACAATTACTTTGAGCTTATTTTTTGCCTGAAAACGATCTTCTTAAATATATTTGAAATAATTATATAACAATGATAATTATAATACTACAATAAGCAATAGAACAAATTTCTCCAACAGCTTAATACGTTTATACAATAGCAAATAATATTTTTTTTACAGTGAAAACTATTTTTGCTCCTTTTTATATAATGTTACACTGTGGACACATATCAAAATGGCTAATTTGTTAGAAATGCTTAGAATTTTTTATACTGGCTTGAATCTGGAATAGTTATATTTTAGTTAATGTTTCTCAATGGTGTTTATATTGTGTCCAAATGTTTTATCTAAAAATATGCAGGAATGAAAAAGTTATTGCGATAAATGTGGCTAACAATGTCAGGAGTGTAAGGAAAAAGTTTGACATTTTAAAATTTATTTTAACTTCACAGCAGCAGTACAAACATATTTGAAAACACACCATATTGTCCTGCATATTAAAATTATGTTATTTGACTAATATTTAATTGTCTTCTTCTACATTTTATTATGACTGTTACATATATTGTGGTCACTTGAAGACACACACACACCTGGAGTAAAAATTTACACAATTCACTAAAATTCAACTTGACATTTTATATACTACTGTTTCATTATTTTCATGTGAGAGTTAAGAAGTAACAATTGTATCGGATTTAACCAGTGCAAGCTTCGTCATAAAAACGTCTGTTTATTAGAAGGATGACCACATTTACTAGTATACCCTCAAAATGTCAGGAGTGCAAGATTTGGAATCAAACAATGATACATTTTAAATACAGAATAAAAGTTAACCGTTTTGCACATTTTGTATTAAACCAACAAAAAGTTAACCATAACAGGTTATTTAAGTTCACAAAATCCACTTATCATTGATATATATCCCATTTTTTAAATGTTAGGAGTGTAAGATTTTGTTCAATATGATATACAGTAAATTAAAATTTCAGATACGGTAGGGATGTCAACGAATATCCGAATATTCGGTTCCGCACCGAATATTCGAATACTATTTTCCGAATCGAATATTCGGAATAAAAAAATATCAAAATCGAGTAATTTCAAACAAACATTGTTAAAAAAGTTGTCCCTTGTGTCACAGTGTTTATTCCAGTAGGCGCGATAATGCGTCGCTATGGTGATGACAGTCATAAATCCTGCTAATTGCCTTCCTTTAGGAAACTTTAATTAACCAAAGACAGTCACTTTGTGTCAAAATGATGATAGGCGCAAATCGATCGAATGTCTCGAATTACATTTAAAATGATCAAAGATTAAATGAGTAAAGAAAAAGCCGATTTGGTGTAAAAAGCAAAACAAATAATAACTTTTGCAAACGATTTTTGATTGACATAAATCGCGTTCTCCAATCGAAAATGGTTTTTTGTTTCTCTAATTAAATTGAGTAAATACTTATCGTATGGTTATGAAATCAAATGTGCTGCTCACTAGGGCAATGCCAGAGCGTAATACTGGTGAGAACCTCGCGAACAGGTTAACTGACTGTGTTTCCGAGTTCGGTCTAGACGGGAAGATAGACAATTTCTAGATCTAACTGTTTTGTCATGTAAGTTTTTTGTCGTCGTGTAAATATTTCGTTTCTCGCTCTTTTATTGATGTACAATATTAAAAATTCAAAAACAGTTTTTGTCATTAAATTTTAACAATTGCATCTACCTATAAACAGTCTCAATATCAAAATAAACAAAAGTCACCAAAAATTATCTAATTTATATGAACGTGTTTAAATGTTTGACGTTTTTAACACTAAAGGATAGTTGTTACCGTTCAAATCCCGCAAGAATGAACCCACATACCTTCCAGTTCGCCGAATCCACTACCCATCTTCCTTTCAATGAAGAAAAAATCCGATTCATTTGTTCGATCAAGCTTTTAAACAAATATTCACGAATATTTGATCAACATCTAGTAAAAATAATCAACTTCAAATTAGCGCCGGCAACGCCGTGACAATATTTAGTCACTTCCGGTGAACTTCCGGTAAAAAAAGAAAGTAGAAATCATGGAGTAACATGGTACGGTAAACAAAGTTGATTTTGTTGTTGTTTTTTTTCTAACAGATGTTGACCGAATATCCGAATATTCGTTCGGAAGTATGACCGAATATTCGAATACCAAAATCGGTATTCGTTGCCGTCCCTTATATAAATGTCTGTAAGTTGATTTATTTGCTCACATTATGATTTTAATTTCTCAGTTAATTCACTTGACAAGTAAATCCTAAACTATTTAATGCCCAGGACTTCTGAGAACAATAACATTTATTTCTAATTAGGAAGGAAAGTCCGTCATTCAGTAATTGTGTGTGATTTTTTGCAATGAAAATGGTGAAATAAAGTCATATAATGACCATTCTTTGAGTTTCACTTACCAGAATACATAACAACAGATTGACTTAAGTTTCAAAGGCACATATTAAAGGTTAGTGTGAAATCTTACACTCCAAACATATTTACGAATTAAAGCACTTTTAGACTGCTTAATGCCTCAATTTTGTCTTGGAAAATATGCAAATCAATTTATAAGAAGGATGGTGTCACTATCAGTCATATTAGTAAATAAAACAAGATGACCCAGGTTCTTGAATAACACATCTTAAGACTATACACACTTATTAATGTACAATCTGATGAAAGTGTATTATTCAATCCTCTCACAGCAGGAAGAGCAGATACATTTAGTAATATTTTCAAGCTTAAATGTTGCATTTACAATTGTAAAATAATTTCTGTGAGATTGTACCTGAATATCAAAATAATCTAGCATTTAAATGTTAAATTGACAAATTTTAGACCAAGTTTTATATGAATCACTTAAAAATACTTTTTACAATGTTTCTTTTCTTTTATAATGGAATTGATACCTAGCATTCGACCGAGGTCTATAACAATGACATTTGTAAGATGAAGAACTGTCTTACCAACATTGAAGAAATTCAAATGATAAATGATACCTCTAGAATGATAGACATCATAATTTTGCAAGGATTTGACCTAGTGACCAAGTTTTGACTTTGCATTCATGACCCACTTTCAAATTTGGCCCAGATTATAAATTAGAACATGCAGTAAATGGTTAATTCAAAATATGATATGAACATTTGTTTACCAAGTGTTTCTACTGTCTATGATATTTTAAATCATTGTGACTGTTTTTAATGGCAAACCTTGACCTAGATGTTATGCATATAATTCTGACTAAGTGTTATGAAGATCACAACTATTCACTAGAAACTGTGATCTCAGCACATTGTTCAAGTGTGTCTGTGATTTAACCTTGTTACATAGTTTCACCCACACAATCATGCATAAGCTTCCAACTATAAAAAAATGCCATTTTGAGCACGATCAGGTTCATATTGATAATTGTGAGCTCTGTGATATTTTCCAATGTATTGGCCAAGTTTTTAACTTAAGCTCACAAAGTCTCACAATATTTTATTGAAAATTAAATTAGAAAAAAAGCCACCAGATTTAATGCAATGATTTTAAAGTCTCTATAACGCTCAAAATCAACGAAAATTTCGTTAAGTATTTCGTAAAATAAAGTTAACACCTTAACAATCAGCGTTCCTTGTAGCAATAGCCGAAATTTTAACGATAGATGTGGTATGATTACATAGATTTTTGTAGATACACAATGCTCGTTTTTATTTATTTGTGGCCACAATTAATTCCCGCGAATATATCTTTTCATACGACACACGAACACCTTGTTAGTGTTCATGTGTCGTATGAATAGACATGCAAAACAATAATAAAAACAAGCATTTTGTATCTATTTTACCAGACCACATCTGGCGTTGAGATTTCGGCAATTCCCATAAGGAACACTGATTTTTAATTGGTTAAGTTTATTTTACGAACAATTGTACGAAATTTTCGTTGATTTTGAGTAGTAATGTTACTTTAAACAAAA
This sequence comes from Dreissena polymorpha, assembly GCF_020536995.1. Classification (NCBI taxonomy): domain Eukaryota; kingdom Metazoa; phylum Mollusca; class Bivalvia; order Myida; family Dreissenidae; genus Dreissena; species Dreissena polymorpha. Next base: position 56,471,230 of record NC_068364.1, on the reverse strand, counting down.
AATGCAGCCCCAAGAGAGTAAACAAACTAATCATTAACAAATTATCATCGATGTAGGGGATCCAAATTAGCTCACCTAGTATAGAACTTTTTATGCTACTTTAATGTAGCTAGTAAGAAAAAGCAGGCAGCACAGAGAGGAAAAAATATAATTAAGATTTAAAAGTCTATGAAGATGTAACCATTATATCAGATTTCACTACCACAAATATATTACATTTAATCAAAATATGGCTGGCATGCCATGGTAGTCAATATTTGTTGCAGGTATGAAATATTCATCACAAGCTGGCAAGTGTTTGGTCGCGAAATAACTCTTAAAAATAAAAACACGGACCAAATTCAAAACTGCATCTTTTTTTCAAAGAAGGTAAAACAATTTATGTTTGTTCCATTTAAATTTGCATTTTGATTTTTAATCGATCCCGTGCTTTTTTTATCCAAACTTGTCAGAAAAGAAAGTTTTTTGTTATGCCCGGGTAGGGTGGAATATAGAAGTTGAACTGTCCGTCAGTCCGTCAGTCTTTGCGTCCGTCCGAAAACTTTAACATTGCCCATAATTTTTGCAATATTGAAGATAGCAACTCGATATTTGGCATGGATGCGTATCTCATTGAGCTGCACATTTTGAAGGGTAAAATGTCAAGGTCATCCTTCAAGGTCAAAGGTCAAAGGTCAAATATATGGCTTCAAAGCGGCGCAGTAGTTGGCATTGTGTTTCACGAACACCGCGTTTGTTTAAACATGTCAGGAGTGTAAGATTGCTAAGCTTTTGTTGAAGCATAAAAGTACAATTCAAATGCATGATTATTTTGCTAACATCTTGTAGCAGTCATGTTTCACCAAATGAGCAATGGATAAATGCTTTTTTAATAAAGATAATTAATTACATCAAATTAAATCCTTCTATTAGGAGTTTCAAAATATACAATTACTGAAATAAAACAACTTGTAATTTGTAATGTGTTTCTTACTTAAAGTGTGATTGTGACATATATAGTTTTAAAGTATGTGATGTCTTGCAGCAATTCAGGTCACTTCAATGTACCTGAAACTGCAAAATGTGTGCTTATGTTGAAAATGTCAGGAGTGTAAGATTTTAATTAAAGTATATGGTCTCAAAAGGAAATAAATTTTAAAACATTGTCATATTCCAGTTACTCCAATGTTGTGTATTGTTGTAACCATAGGACTGAAGTTTTCTTTAAAAGTTGTTTATACATTGTGTATGCTGGTTTAATAACATAATCATATCTTTTTAGTATCATAATTTAAATAAGATTGCTGATTTCTATAAAAAAATGCATATTTTTTTATCAAAATTTAAAGCAAAAACAATTGTTTCTTGTAAAGGTAAATACCACTACATGTAAAATAAATAATTATATTGGCTAAGTAAGACACATTATGTTGCCTGATATACTTTCATTATAGATGTGTTTTATTGTTTTTTTTAAATAAATTCTGTTTCATAAAAGTTGAATAAAAAAATAATGGAATAACTTTTTGCCACCAAATAGAATAGATTTCTGCACTTTAATATCTTACAAACTCACTGGAACCAACAGATATAGGATGTTTCAAACTTTATTTTCAACTCCCATGGTGACATTTTTAGCCATTTTTTAAGATGTGCAATATAATATTTCCTTCAACAAATCCCCTTGATTACGTGCTGTATGTTATATTGTAAATATATATTCCCGTGTTTTAAAGCACATGCCAGCGCACAGTGTCCGAACGGATGGAAAACATATGATACCAGTTGCTACTTGTTCGGACACACACCGTATTCCTTCCATGAATCACAGGTATTTCGAAACATTAGTAGTTTTTTGTCCTCTTGACTCATATTCACCATCCCATTCCTAGAATTGTTTAAAGTATAATAATATTTTCAATCTGTTAAGATCTAATAGTATAATAAAGTTGAATGTGGCATTTGATGCAAAACCTCAAACTACACAATTCTGTATTTAGAACAATTTTTTTATCTCATTGATAACAGTAATATATATGTATGTATTCAAATACTGAACATATTCGTCTTGGCTCCTAGTATATCGATTGCAATAGGCTCGACGACACACATATTGCTAATCCTAATTACAAATCCAAATTCATTTTAGGATAAGACGCAATTAAATGAACAATAATAATAATGCTCTTGGACAGACTGGACTGCGGTGTGAATTGTATGATAATGCAAATATAAATATATGAGTTTGATACTAGTCTCATCGCACACACATGAATTCCTACTCGTATTTCAGGTGTTTTGTCTTCATTTTGGGGCAAGTCTGGTCAACGTTGAATCCTACTACGAAAACATGTTTATACGTGGGGAGTTGGTGACTCTTAAAGGTATATTTGCACAATAGAACAAGCTAGTTGTTACACATTTTTCGGTAGCATACATATATAATTGCATATTATTTCAAAAATATTTTTCTAGTGATTGAATTTTGTTTGAAATCAACATCTTGTGAACTAACGTTTGGATAGTTTGCTATCGTCACAATGTCACACAAACCCACTAGGTGTAACTGCAATATTATTGCAGTACGTTATACACTGCAACACATAGTTAACACGTTTGCATTATCTTAACTCTATCAAACATCGATGTGAATATTTTTCTAGAATATGTCCATTTAATTTTGATTAATAATGATGATACAACAAATAATTCATATCTAAATTCTCATTATGTCAAGCTCCACAACACTGGATGGGTCTCACAGACGAGGTGACTGAAGGCATCTGGACATTTTACCCGTCCGAAAAAGTTGCCACCTTCTTAGATTGGAGCCATCACTTGATTGATTGGCCGCAACCCAACGACGGCCTTCGCGGAAACTGTGCTGCATACTTCGAGGAGCATGACTACCACTGGGTTGATGAGCCGTGCAGCAGGGAATTCAATCCAATATGCGAAATGCCGTACGTGGATGTATTATCTCTTTATTGTAGTTAGTAATTATATGCGCGTGTTCTGAGAAAACTGCACATAATGCATGTGCGTAAAAGGTCGTCCCAGATTAGCCTGTGCAGTCCGCACAGGCTAATCAGGGGCGATATTTTCCGATTTTATGACATTTTTCGTTTAAATGAAGCCTCTTATTAGCAAAAAATCAAATTTAGGCGGAAGGTGTCGTTTCTAATAAGCCTGTGCACACTGGGACACTATACGCACATGCATTAAACCCAGTTTTCACAGAATGCGACTCATATGCGAAGACGATAGACACGACTGCATTAATATCACAACAAAGATTATGGCATAGCGCTAAAAATTAATTTAGCACATTGGTGACATTAATGTCGATCTTTCTTATGATACAGATTATCATTGGGATTTTTCAATAGATCTAAAGGTAACGAAACCTAAAAACTTATTTGTTTTCATTCGTCTACATAGTCACAAAAGGTTAAAGGTTCAGTGTAAGTTGGACGAATAAAACATATTGTGCTGTACCGGTATGTTTATTTTCTTGATTATATTTCAGGGTCAACCATCCTCATATTGTAGGATAGTGCACCGTCAAAGAAAGCCTCTACCAGCAATTGATTCTTCACCCTTTACAGTATTTTCTGTAACCACATTGAACGTGTAATTGTCGATGTATTTATCTTCTTTAATAATCAGCAAAACCAAAAATGAAAAGGGTACAAAGCTATAAATATACATCAAGTCTAAACACACGTGAATTGTTCAACCAATTGTAATCAAACATATAATTTCCTTTCCTATGGTTAGATTTTACACTTTGGAATGAATTTTCCATTTAAATATCTCACTTCATGAAGGTCATGGTCCTGTAAATCATTAGCGATGCGGTAATCTGGTGTTCCGAGATTTACAAAACCGGTAAAAATCACGCAAATTATTTTATAGATGGGAATTCATTACCAGCTTGATAATCATGCGTTACCAATTTGTTCTTAACTGAAACATGTAATTCGCATCGCACTAATGCATTTATCCCTGCGAAGGATTTTTCTAGAATACAATTTATATACACACTCACCTAACTGCATCTATTATTTTATTTTAAATACCACTATAGCATGCATTTCCAAACAAAGTACACCATAACTACCATAATGATTTTTATTAAAATAAGTACTAAGAATCTGAGTAAACATGCAATGCGTTCTTGGAAACAGACAGCAGTGCATGCATTTAGTATGTAAAGCTGAGAAACAGATCATCTTAATCACAAGGATGATCCTTTTCAAGGTATGAACCTTTCTAGTTTGTCGTTTTCAGACATGACCATTTAGAGTCAACCGAGAAGACCAAAGCTAATTCACAATATTAATTTCCGAACAATTTCTTCTTACTGAGTTTTTATGGTTCACAGTGCTACATATTTGTTGTTGAGGTCAACACTTTAATAACAAAAAATCCAAATTGCTCGGAAAATATGTATCTGAAAAGCAGAAACAAACCCATATTTGCAAACTGCAGCAATTTTAGTGACACCCAAAAATACGACTAGTATCTTACTTTACTATTGTTTGACATTCATTAAAGGGATCTTTTCACGCTTTGGTAAATTGACAAAATTGCAAAAAGTTGTTTCAGATTCGCACATTTTCGTTTTAGTTATGATATTTGTGAGGAAACAGTAATACTGAACATTTACCATGGTCTAATATAGCCATTATATGCATCTTTTGACGATTTTAAAACCTAAAAATTATAAAGCGTTGCAACGCGAAACGATTGAATAATTTGGAGAGTTCTGTTTTTGTCGTTAAATTTTGTGAAACTACGAAGATTGCTTATATAAGGTATAAAATACGTCAAGTACGTGTACTCGGCGGAATAGCTCAGTAGGTTAAAGCGTTTTTACTTCAGGACTCTGGCAGGACTCGAGGGGTCACTGGTTCGAAACCTGCTCCGGGCAATGTTCTTTTCCTTTTTTTAATTTTATTCTTGATTTTTTACTGGAGATTTTACGATCCAATGTTTACATTTATCAATATAAAGCATTTATTGAATAAGTTAAAAAATGCCAAAATCTGTGAAAAGGCCCCTTTAAAGACGCTTTGTTGAAAACGAGTGTTTTATACGCTAGTATAGAGCGACATGCATAATGAAGTTAAGCGTCGTAAACAATAAGTAATTGTGCATTCTTGCAAATTCGGTATTAATTGTTATTGTGATTGTTTGTAATAGATTTTATTGGATCTACGGCGAACTGTTATGCCCTTTATTCGTTATCAGTGTTGAAATGTATTCGATATTATCCCTAGTATTTCTGTAAGATTCAGGAGATACAGCTGTTAAGGAAAAATACGTATTGTCATGCTTATTTGAATGACGTCATCCTATGATAGTTTTTTTATGAAACAAAGCTCATGGTTTCAATTTCATGGCTTTATACACTTCTTTTTTTCCACTCTGAATATGTTTAAGTAATATTAACCCATAATATGCCAAGCGTCTAGAAAAAAGGCCTTGGCAAACAGCGTAGACCCAGATGAGACGCCGCATTGATTCAATTTTGAAGGATGGGAGAGTCCACTAGGCATAAATGGGTTAAATTGGATAGTGCAATGAACGCAATGATCTATCGTCTTCAAAGATAGTGACAGAGTGAAAAGAGAGATAAATATCGTTCACTATGTCATTCCAATGTCAAAATTGTGGCTGTCGATTTGGGTTGGCGTCACTAGATACTCCAGATAGCACCCTTGTGTAAAAGATCGTCTATCGCCACATTTAACGTGTCTAATGATAAGATACAACGTATGTCTTTGTTAGGTTAGCAGCCGATTTTAAACTAGGCTATACTTCAATGTGTTGCAGAAATTGATAGCAGACTATTCCGCTTCAGTTATTTATATATTTGTTAAAGACGTATAATTGTGAAACAAAATACACAACTAAGCGACTGTGTCCTTTCACAAAAGAATGACGACAGTTCAGTAAACTACCTATAGAAATGCAACAAAATATAACCCTAGGATTCAGAATACCATCCTTTTTCATCTCAAGGCAAGTAAAAACAAATACTTCCGCAAACTGCCATTTATTCACACTTTATTTCCTAAATTAATACAAAGTCGACACTATGTGTGTTTGAGTGTTCGGGAGATGTTCCGATTGCGCCGTTTACGAAGAGATTCGGAGTATGCTGCAAAGACGAGCACATTTAAAATCAATTTTTAAAAAATTGCAAATTTTTGAAGGTAGCATACTTAATAGATTTGCGCAAAATCATTATTTGGCGGTCACAACCCTGGCTTGTTATAACACATGTTGCTATTGATCAAAGTTAAAGAACCTATTCACGTTTTAAATAATGTATATTTCGCCATTTATGTTATCGCTTTACGCATGTATTCAGATAATGAATCGTGTTTTAAATTATTAAAATATCCATGTCCATCGGACAGTCCTTCGGTTGAAGATTTGTCCATTAACCAATGTATAGATTTGTGAATGCTCTCTTTGGTCCATTTTCCAACAATTTGAATCCGGCTTCAAGATGGTAAACGCGTTTTACTCCCAATTGTGCGTCGATCTATTCCTATTCTTAAAGGGAGTGTACAAGGAACAATATATGAGTCGCGTTCTGAGAAAACTGGTTCATAATGTATGTGCGTAAAGTGTCGTCCCAGATAAGCCTTTGCAGTCCGCACACGTTAATCAGGGACGACACTTTTTGCCTAAATTGAATTTTTGCTTAGAAGAGATTTCATTTTAACGAAAAATGTCATAACAGCGGAAAGTGTCGTCCCTAATTAGCCTGTGTGGACTGCACAGGCTAATCTGGGACGACCTTTTACGCATATGCATTACGCCCAGTTTTCTCAGAACTCATATTGAATTCAAATAATTCTTCGTAATTATGATAAACAACAAAATGATGACGATGATGATAACGGATGGTGTTGTGATGATTACGATGATAATGCTGCAAGGCGTGGATGACGATGTTGATGAGTAGGATGTTGACGCCAAACACACGCTGGGTATGCGGATACTTTGATAACAGATGGCACTCCGATACCAGATAACAACAAATGCCACGCGCGAGAGGTAAGTTCATCAGATTTTTTAAAAGTTATATCATAAAGATTAGTTTTTTAGACAAGGCGCATGGTCGAGTTTATGAATGGTGTATCCTTTTCTATTGCAAAGAAAAAAATCACGGAAGAATGATAGATTTTTCCCCAAAAAATGGAAAATTCGGTCGGAAAACAGCATAAACGGGATGAACAGTACACATTTCAACAAAATAAAACTACTTAGAAATATTGCAAGAAATTGTTTTATATTCCAGCATGTAGAGTAATCACTGTGCTTCAAATACTGAAAATTTGATAGTATTCAATGAAGTATAAACGAAGATAGAGCCTGTTGTAATAGGTGGTATTCATGAAGTTGCGGATAGTTTGATTCCCGATATAGGGCACTTTGGATAACAGAGTCTTTAAACAAATTGGACACTCTGATAACCGAGTTTTATCTGCTACCTGAAATGCATTTATGTATATTATCTCTATTCTTACAGGACATTTTGAAGTACGAATCAATTTGCATTGTAAAGCCCGACACATTGGGAATCTATGCATAACGCAATGACATACACATGTAAAATATCACCTATGGCGTTGTTCGTTTTCAAAAATCTTATGACTATTAATTTGTATAATTATTCTTAAAAGTGCAAATTTTAAATAAGATTCAAATACTTATTTCTGAAGTAATATATTTCAAGTGACGACCGAAATTGATTGTCTAAATAATAAACTTGTTTTAAGTGGTAAATTGAGATTAAGAGAATTGAAAATGCAACGGATCATGTGGATCAACACGACTTTGTTCAATTGATCTTATAGCAGGACTCTAGATAAGGGGAGCAAGGGGTCTTAAAGCGGCAAATACACCTCATAAAATCCTTTGTCGTTGGTGCTCATTAGAATCGCATCATGAAGACGTTACTAATGCGTAGCCACAAAATTTAAAAGAGATTGGAAAATTGCTTTTATATTGAGCTCTTCTTATAGGAAGCACTTCCCTTTACACTTCCCTTTCCCTTTTATTATAATATTCCAAAGGGATAATAACATGTTTCGGTAATTTATTTTTAATTTACGTCAGTACATACATTTTTATTTATTGCCTGCTTAATATTCCTCAGCGAATTCTGCATTTTTATTCACTAAATAGAGTGTGTTAAATCTGGTAAAATGTGTCGAGTTATCTGGAATCGAAGTGCCATTGTCTTTGAGATGATCGGTAAAAGAAGTGTCCATAAAAATTTGGCATCCGACTCTTAAAACATTTGAATTTCCTCAAATACTTTATTTAACTAAATATAAAATGTTGTAACATTTATGGACATATTGATCTTTTATTCCTATTAGTTGGCATATTCTTGATTTATTTCCAAGTATTTTTATTGTGTTGAAATACGTACTGATCATCGAATTCATGATGATTATCGATGAAGTTTTATCTCTTTTTTTATAATCCGCTGTTTTTTTTCACGACTTTCTTGCTCCGCAATACGAAGTACTATACCATTAATCAACCAAACAATGTTACGTGTCTGAAAACCAAATGAACAGAACATAAATGCAAAAAAGCTGAAGAACTCCATTCTCGCGCGTGGCTTATGTTGTTATCTGGTATCGAAGTGCCATCTGTTATCAAAGTATCCGCGTACCCGGCGTGAAACATGATTATGATAATGACGATTGACATCGTCTCTTTTGTCTGCAGACAGAACAAGCTTATTAATAAACGAAACTGAAAACACATGCATTAAGCACTATTTTCCCAAAACGCGACCCTATTGATTATATTGATGGGAATTAAAAGTCGAACATAGGTCGCGTTTAAAATTGAATTTATTACAAATAAGCGGCGCTTTGTGAAAGGGGGTTTAATTAATGTGCGTAAAGTGTCGTCCCAGATTAGCCTGTGCAGTCCGTACAAGCTAATCAGGGAAACCACTTTACGCCTAAATTGGATTTTTGCTAAGAAGATACTTTCTTTAAACAGAAAATATAATAAAAGCGGAAAGTATAGACCATATTAGCTTATGCGGACTGCACAGGCTAATATAGGAAGACACTTTACGCACATGCATTAAACCCCTTTTTCACAGAGCACGGCTCAATTTTATTTTATTTGAATATTGGTGGTAGGTGTTATGGCCTGAACCATATTAACCATATCAGTCTTGTATCAACCATATTCGTAGAATAACATAACATATAATAGAAACAGATGTTTTTTTTTACAAAATAGATTAACTTATGCAAACAATATCGACAAAACATAACTTCATATATGTTCTTCAATAAGTGTTTTAAAGTACATGTAATACATAATTCCATGATAATATATATGAGCCGCGATCTCGGAAAGTGCGTAAAGACTCGATTGTACAGGCTAATCAGGAAATCCACTTTCTGCCTTTACTGAATTTTCGAAAGGGAGGGACTTCCTTTAAACGAAAATTACCGTAAAGGCGGAACGCATAGTCCCTGATAACACTGTGCTAACTGCACAATCATGCTTATAGCACTGGGGGCTGACGAGGTCAAAGCGTAGTCCGTTTCGCTACGACGTCGAGTATATGTTTTACTACGAAAACATTGTTTAAATACACATGACATCGAGAACGGATTAGTCGAACATTGTGTTTAAAACATGTAAGATTATGATTTTGTTATAGCAAAACTCTGAATTTAAGCACAATGTCATTTCATAGGTCTGTTACATCAAATTATAATCCAAGATGTGTCTGGTTTATGCGGTTAAACATGAAATATACCGCTGATTTATCAAACCGAAGTCAAGTTTCACTTTAAAAAATGCAATTAAGGTTTATAACTGTGTTTAATTGACACAATTTTACAATTTCCATATTGATCTATGTATTGTTAAGCCACTGGTGTGTTTAGAAATGTGTAGGGTGACCCAGTTATCAGAAATAAAGGCTAAATATTATTATAAGGCATGATCATGTCTCTGACAGTATACGTATATGCCTCGCTACGACAACGCTTTAGCGTGCATGCGTTTCTCACAGAAGACGTATTGGTTATCTCTCAAAGGCAAAATAAAGAAAAAAAAAATTTAATACAGAGTCATGGAATGGCTGGATATTTCCTTTGAGACAGAGGTAGTAACAACGGCACAACATGATCCGAAGCGCACAGTCGACATGGTAATGCACATTATTATGATATAATTACATTCACGACTAGGCCAAAGGAAACGATTAAAATCGAAAATCCATATATAAGATGACAGTTGAGAGTCGAGAACCTAATGTCGTCGGTCTCAATAAAAATGACGCATCTTCCCCTTGTGACAATCCCTTATCCGTTCATTTTGATAGAGACCGACGATAGGTTTTCAGCATACGGTACTCTTTAACAAATGACATTCGATTCTCGTTATCCCCAACTCGCTTATCTCGAAACTCTGCTTATGTCAAAGTAAATCCCATGTCCCAACTTCGATCATTATTTATCTCATACGGATTTTGATTTTTACATTGTATATATCAAAGCGATTTTCTTGAAAATCGGTTATCGTCAACTAATTTTGAGGTGAAGTTCATGTTCGTATACATGATTGTACCTGTAAAATCCACACCTGTAACAGCCGTAAGGTGTGGAAAGTAGGACCCCAATGGCACAAATCCGCAATTGCATAATCAATATATTGTTGTAAAGGTGTGGCAGTGGGTTTCTGTCACAGGTTATTGTTAACTGCGTACATGACGGCCGGTAAATTTACCTCGTGTTACAATGCGGTTAAGGCCCAGTCTCACTATGATGCCGGCGGAGCCCCAGTGCGTGATCAGGCATCTACCGGGATGAACCGGGGCCCTACCGGGATTAACCGGTGCTCCACCGGGATGAACCGTGGACGACCGGGGCTCCACCGGGAAAGTATTAAAATGTTTAATACCTCCGGGATGAACCGGGAGTCACCGGGTAGGACCGGCAACGACCTGCGTGGCACCTGGAACAACCGGGACTGTACCGGGAACAACCGGGACGGCACCTTAGCTCCACCGGGGCCCAAACACACCCCGGCAGAGCTACGGCAACGCCCCGGTGGAGCCCCGGTGAATGCCGGCAGAGTCCCTGTATAGCTACGTTACATAAGTAAACCGGTGCTCTGACGGTACCGTTCCGGTTGTTCCCGGTGCAGTCCCGGTTGTTTCCAGTGCCAAGCCGGTTATTGCCGGTCCTTCCCGGTAACTCCTGGTTCATCCCGGAGGTATTAAACATTTGAATACTTTCCCGGTGGAACCCCGGTTGTCCCCGGTTAAACCGGGGCGTTGCCGCAGCTCTGCCGGGGTCTGATGCCGGTATAACCCCGGTGAGTGCCGGCGTAGTGACGGTTTACCGGGGCTCTACCGGGACTCTGCAGGCTTTCACCGGGTTCAACCTTTTCGTTTGGATGTTCATGCGCACAGTGAAGCACGGCATCTTTTGCACTGGGAAATGGCAGTCTGCAGTAACTGCAAACTGCATGTGATATGTCCTGAAATGGATACAGAAACTTCGTTGAGCAACCTATACATTATATTTGTACTTCGTTGCGCAACCAATACATACTCTGTGCGAAACCTTTACATAAAGCGACTTGTAATTTCGTTCGAAACAAAGCATTTGAATAATTAAAATATATGTTCTTAACCTGTTTTGTACTTTAAAATGTGTAATGTACACTGAATCAAAGTAAAATGTTGTTTTATTTAATTTAAGTTACCGTAATTGGCTATTTTAACAGAATAACCACCTTATGCATTTCTTCAAATCAAAATAATTCGATTTTAGCTCAAAATAAACTTAAAGGTTGCAACTACGCGCATTTGTTATTTGTTTGTTATTGAAAATAAGTACCTACCATTACTGGATGTTCCGTTCTCTAATCCATAAACACCAGAAAATATGAAACTCGCCTGATTAAGTAGTGTATTTGCACCATGTTTTCGTAGTAAAACATATACCCGACGTCGTAGCGAAACGGACTACGCTTTGACCTCGTCAGCCCCCAGTGTATAGAGGAGGATACTTCACGCTGACGTATGAAACTAGTTTTTCAGAGTGCGGCTCATTTTAATTTGGTATTAAACGAAAACTTCCTTAAAAAATCAACAACTTTGTTATAACATTATAAGCTGATGTCTTACCACATATGCGAAAGATGTCTTTGGCATTTTTCTGTAATTTACAATCAAAAATGATTGTTAAAATATCTTCACAAACAGGTGCTTTTGCCCAAAAGTATTTATAATTTATTCTTACAATTAGGTATCAATTATGTATGAATATACCAATTATTAATAATATATTGAAAAGTGAATAAGTGTACGCTACCGTCTGAAAATTCCACTACAAAAACACATGGGTATTTTCTGTTTGGGTTGTTGAATGACTTAACAGTATTATATTCAAGAAATTGTATGCAAGTCTCAATTATAAACGTTTTAATATCTCAAATTTACAATTTAATATTCTCGTATTATATTTAAAAAGATTCAAATAGTATTACTTGCGTTAATACATGTATACCTAATGTCATCAATATGGTGAAAGCATATGCGATATGGTGATTCTGCGAAAGTTATCTGCAAATCGCCTCGCAGTGTTTACCTCCCCTATAACTTAATGGAAACTGCTACTTCCCTAACACGTACCGTATTTTTGCTCTGAACGAAAATCGAAGCACGGACTCTAGATGACAATATACGCTCCGTGATCGAAGTAACGAGATATTCATGATTTGATGATTTACAACAACAACAACAGAATACCCACTTCCCTTAACACGCACACCACAATGTACTTTATATCTCAGAGGTATTATTTTTGAATTTGTATTTTAGAAATTAAGTATTTGCTGTTTAATAATTCTGTTTTGTTTGGATGTTGTAGCAGAAATTGTTTCAATAAGCACCACTGTTCATAATCGCAAATGCGTACACTTACAACACAAGCACCATTATCCACGGAAGTTTCACAGTCAAACGTGTCCTTCCAGCTCCTGATGGGTATCCACGATGTTTTTGTCAATATACACGAAATACAGGATAAGGTAGCCGGCGATTACGACGGCGGAAGCGGCGCCCAGGATGCTCAGCCTCTTTAAGATGTTGCCCAGGCGGCGGGCGACGCTCCCCAGGTTCCCCTTCCGGTAATGCCGTATCAGCAGTGAATACGTGACGGCGGCGATGCCGAACAGATGGTTGATGAAAGTGACCCAGTGTGAAATAAAGGTAAGTAACACAACAACCGATGCAACTTACCATAACCATAGTGGTTACAAAATCATACATATTGTATTCATCAAATTTGGTTCAAATTAGCCCGAGTTCCTGTTTGGAAACAAACAAAAATCCATTCGCCAATCGTATATTGAACCCGGGTCACCTATGTGAGAAGCGCCTTTACCAACCACTACACTTACGGGACATCCTGTGAGAAATATAGAATACTAGGTCGGTGCCGAATAAAGCGACGTTTATTTTACGAGGCTTAGAAAATCTGAACCACGAGCCATAAATTTTATGAGTCGTAAATTATTTCTTTAAAAATAGAATAGGAAAATAGAACTACACGGAAAATCCCAAAATTATGTTAAGCAAACATTGTTTTATTATTTTATCTCTGCCGAGCCTAATATATTACAAAAAGATCAGGAACTAACCTGTTTTTCTGTTTATCATACCTCTACGTCCCCGATTTTATAGAAATAATGAAAACAACACTAAAAAACTTCAGCTTTAACAGGAAATAATATGACTTTTGTCGTATGACGTGTTAATAATGACGTCATGAGTACGCGCACTTAATATTTGAAAATAATGCTTTCTTGCTTCTTTTGTTGCATTTTATGTTTAAAATATATAACATCTTGGTATCAAACTTGTTTGTTTTGATGAATCTGATTCGATTTTACTAAAAATGATTACTTATAGTTGATTCTTAGCATTCTATACATAGATGGTGACGTCACTACGTTATTGTCACCTCTATACTAAGACGCATCACATTCCCCTGGTTTGGGGAATTATGCTTCCGCCAAAATAGTTCTGCGTAGGAATGAAAATGTTAATATTGAAAGAAAAATCGTTTTTATTGTGTGTTTAAAACGAAATGTTGTTAAAAGAAATGTAATTTAATTATGTTTAAATGTGATTTTGAATCTCTTTTAAGACTGATAGCGATTATCAGAAGCACGATTACCTGACCTACTTTCGCTTTCACTTTTCACTTGTTAAAGAAGTGCCACCCAGAATTCCTTTCGCGTTAGTTCACAGGTCAGTTAGACCGGTGTATACATAATGGATTCTTAGTAATATGACCATCCCCCACCGCGCGTGACAGCTATATTTTAGCATTGCCGAAATAAAGGTAAATATATTCCATAGTGGTTTACAATGCACGCCTGATGATGGGATAAACGTCATTCTTATATGATCATTTTATTGTAACACACGTGTTCGCTTATTCGTATAAACAAGCCGTTTGTGGCTAAACGTCGGAGCTACGTTTTATTCAGGTCTAAATTCTAAAGAACAATTTTGCCATCAATAACACGATGTGCCAATCTTAGAACCGAATGTCGCTAAATGTTTGATTTTTCCCAAACTGATATTGACTGTTACATTTTGGAAGAACAGACATAGTTTAGCTATTTGTTGAACAAACAAAAGCTCGATGCCCCCTTTCATTAAAATATTTATTTTTATTTTTTGAGTATGTTTTGAGCAAGTACTTTAGAAATAATATATTAAAAAATACTCCATAAACAAGTTTTTTGGGAACCTCTTTGATAATATTTAAGTCTGAATTATTCAATTGTGTAATACGGATTTGAAAAAATCAACATCAACATAACAATGCTAATAAATTCAAAAGCCGAAACATATTCAGGTTTATCCGCAATGTTCAATAATTTCCTCTGTAGATCTATTAAGTGTCTTCTCAATGTAATTAATTGTAATCAAATTATAGATTGTAAACGAAACAAATCAAAGAACAACAGCTCTTTAAACATTATGAACAGAGTTTTGTCTCTTGTAATATGCACTTGAATAAACTTCCCTTTATCGAAATATAAAGTGTCATCATGTGAATTCATAAAATCCATTGTTCGACCTAAAATGTTTGCAAGCCAATTACAGTATGAAGTTATGCCCTGCGCAAAAATAACTATCAAATGACAATAACTACACAATATACTCATAATGATTAGGCTGTTTGTCTTGCCCTTCATTTTCATGTGCAATATCAGTGTAAGAAATTGTATTATAATCCAATACATACTTATACTTTTTCGCGGCGTATGAAACAATGAAGAAAAGACAAAAATACGCTAATGTTTTCAATAGAGAGTAATGGTCTATACTCAATTTTTAAAATACAGGTTCATTGAAATAACTTCAACACTTGCAGTGATATGCTTCACATGGGTACAGGCTATAATAATAGGCAAAGTCTGGACATAGCCAATGTCCATGCAGGGTTGTCGTTCCATGCTCACACATACCATCTCTGCCATGACAAGAATACTCTTCCAAATCTAGAAGGATTTTTGTGTGTTTAAGTATTATATTATGAAAAGTAGTTTCAATTTGCAGTTACCATTTGAAAACAGTGTTTAAGTTTAGGTTCATCATAAAAAACTTAACTAAATAAAAATAGGTAAAAATAACAACAAGAAATTATTGTACCACGTGGCTTGGCTATCGTCACGTGGCTGGTTATAACGGCAGGGATTTGATCGAGCTATGCTGGTTCAAATCAAATGTCTGCGCGGAGGTTGGGAAAAGCTACAGACGAATAATAAGATAATTGCTGTTCGTGCTCTCTGTACTATGTCTCAGTGGTTTATGTCTATGTTTGATTTACTTTTAAAGGAGTTACGCTCCTTCACATTAACATGTAAATAGACTTTATACACATACTACTGTTAGCAACACAACATTTATTGCATTATATAAACCAAAAGCGCACAACGTATGCTGATATTTGTATTTGCTTGAACTCTGGCTAAAGTTAAATAAGAAGTATTTTTAAACACTTTCATCAAGATGTATTTTAGTCAGTAAAAGTCATACTATAATTATGTAATATAAGTCATGCCTTTTGATACAAGATCGGCCATTATAGGAGAAATCGGGAATTCCGATAATGAAGACATTTCAAGAATGCGCATTTAGCTTGCATGTACGGCTATTCTGTGCCTTTTTTAAGCGTTGATGACTTCGTATACATGTTCATCTTATTTAAATGTTCGTGTGCTTCTTATATTGTCGATGTTGAAACTTAATTTATATAGATAGACTAATCAAAATAAATCAGTGTTTGTAGAAACGATTCATTCTTTAACACACTACTGCCACCACAACCTCCACCGCCACCTCCATCGCTGACGCCGCCACCGCCATCGCCTCAACCACCACAACCACCACAATCACCACCACCTCCACCACTACCACCACCACCAATACCACCACCACCACCACAACCACCATTACCACCAACACCAGTACAATTACCACCACCACCATTACCACCACCACCACTACCATAACCACCACAACCACCACCACCACCACCACCACCACCACCACTACCACCACCACCACCACAGCCACCACCACCATCACCACCAACGCCACCACCACCACCACCACCACCACCACCACCACCACCACCACCACCACCACCACCACCACCACCATCACCACCACCTACTACCACTACCTTTTCTATTCAGATATTAACTCTAATCCAAATAATACGACTACCATTTATACAAATACTACTACCGTTACCACTACTTCCTCATTACCACTATCACTATAAGAACCACCAATAATACCACTACTTCCAATACCACTAAGACTACTTTTTCTATCACTACTATTAGTACTTATACAATTGTAATTAACTAAGAGAACTTTTTCGAGCAATCTGTTACAATGTTCCTACGTCAACTGACATAGATCTACGTAATTAAAAATATAATGTTGGAGAATCTAGGGCAATGCCTTTGTCTGACTATGCTTTGTTTGGTACAATCTGCTACAGGTGTTGCTACTTCATATGTGTGGGTTATTTAAAAACTATTTTTGAAGAAAAATCGATGCCATCACCATTGTATGATTAAAACAAAGGAACAATCTGCTACATGTTTCCCCACGTTATCCGATACACATGTACTGTAGTCATTAAAAAATGTGTAAAAAATCAATATGACAACACCATTGTTTGAAATTGTATATCTTAAAACTAAGCACTCTGGGATCCAACCGGCTTTTTATTGCATAAGGAAGCCTCTGGTATAACGTGGGCGCCATTGTTCTGTGTTCTTCTTGAACCCCCTTTGTAGAGGAACCAAACAATCGTTTGTAGACAGTGAATAATCCTCCACCGAATATAAACACTATATTACACGTTCACACTATTCACTCCTTAAATCACACACCTTTCACTAGAATATAAGTCTATCCACTAATCGCGAATATATGCGACTTAGAACTGTACGCGCGATTTTTCATTAGTTGTTAAAATATTAAATGAGATAAAAATAAAAATAAATCATTAAATGAATTTACGGAAGGCCGGAGAGTGCTTCTGTACATACATTAGAATTGTATTGCCTTGAATAAAAATACCCAATGAACACTATTGCCAGTTTAATTAAGAATTATGCCCTTCTTTAGTTTGTTTTTTGTGTGTGTTTGGTACGGGGTGGTCGCTGGCTTGCATTGGTCACCAAGAGCAACTGACGTGTCCTGTCCAGACCGTACAACAACCGTCCACAATGCTTCTCAAACTCGTGAAATTCTGAAGACAAATGGGTTTTCAGGAAAGTCTTTAAAGTTGGCCAACTGTTGATGAGTATGTAGAGCTGTTCGTCTACGGGTAAAGTATTAAATGAAGTCTCTGTTATCGCCCCCCACTGTCGTTCTATGTCTACCATAATTGACTGTCTAACACTATGTAGGGCACTACACTTGAGCACAAAATGTTCTGCGGTTTCGTTCTCTTCACCACACATCTGACATGTTGGGTTTATGTCATACTGGTTAAAGTTCTTACGTTTTGTTTGGAGCATGTAAGTCCCTGTGAGTAACCGTACCTTTGTTTTTAACCGTTCTGACTCTCTGGCCGTATATTCCAATGAGAGCAAAGGGAGAATCTTACCAGGCACATACTTATCTTGTCTCAGGAAAAACAATGTAGAATATAAGGGTGTTAAACTGTCTATTTGATCACTCCAGTAGCTATGAACCGCCTTGAGTACACGTGTCTTCCATTTTCCCTTCTTGGGTGTGTTGTCAGCTAAGTCAGCAACAGTCCCCAACTCGTACTTCCACATTATATGCTGAACTTGTATGAACCAGGATGAGCTGTCAACTGATTTAAAGCTAATCTGACGTTCGAGTAGCGCCCACTCAATACTGTTTCTATCTTGCGAGCATATAGTATGTAAGAAGGTCAGTGCCTGTATGTGAATTTGTGCTTCGATCGGTAAAAGTCCGGATAGATTGTTTTCGGACTTCTTTCACGCAAAATGGCCGCGCCCATCGACAGCTGTCAATTGAAGGAAAACAAAGTGCAAATAATGCCCAATACTTAGGAACGCGATACATAAAGTATGCAGTGCAGTTAGACTATAGATTGCCTCGATTTAAGACCAAAGTTATGAACGCTCTGTCCTGGGAATTGGAGCGGAACAAGGAAAATTTGGATATCCAAGTTCTGTAGTAGCGGCACCCTGTAAAAGCTATAACTTTGTATTTTAAATTCTAACCATGGTTCGAGTTGTCGTCAGCAGTATTTCTATGAAACTAACAATACAGATTTGTGTCACATAGCTATAGTGCTTAAGACATAAAACACAATCATCTTCGAAGTCAAGTTTCTTGGAGCAAGCTTGTGGTAAGCATTTATCCAATATTGTTAATACGTTTTGTCAACACAGCTAGATGCACATTAACTTTTCATGGCCAGTTTCCAAGACTTGCCATTCAACCATCTCAAGTATTCTAATTGTCTGGTCAAAAGTACAAGTCCGTGGTCATCGTATGTTGTAAAACTAACATATATCATGTGTTTCAACTTTGTTTTTTTTTAAGTATTCATTACATTTTCATAAAGCAAAAATATCAAACACACACATTTTAAAATTGTGTGGGCAATTAATTATGTTTTGTAAGCTTCTTAAACAACCCTATGGCCAAGCTGGACGACACAAGAGTTGAAATTTAATGTCCCTGTCCAACCAGATTGGTTTAACCTGGAAGTAAATTAGTTAAGGTACTGTAGTTCAGTGCATCTCAATTATTCTTATGAAAAAAAAGCAAAGAATTTAGGTTATTTTTACAGGTCTTCTTTGGAACCAAATATTGCCCATTAAAAAAATCAGCTCAATATTAGTGGAGTGTCAAAAAGTTGGTTTATCCAATAATACAACCCCAGTGCTCCAGCTAGGATTTGAAAAGGGCAGAGGGGCTTATTATTCAAAAGGGCACTTTCGACGCGCAGTATTTTGTCAAAAGGGCACTTTCGACGCGCAGTATTTTGTGAAAAGGGCACGTACGAGCGCGCTGGTGTTTCTGAAATGCTTCCTATTGCATGTTTATTTATATGTTATAAATAATTGTATTATTCCCATTAATATTAAACCATTCAAATATAATCTCTACAATGAGGATTAAAGTAATTACAATGTAATAAGAGATTTATGAATAATCATATGTAAACAAAAAAAAAAAAAATTTTGGGGGGGGGAGGGGGGGGGCAGGGCGGAGGTTCGGGGGGGGGGCAGGGCGGAGGTTCGGGAGGGTAGGGCTCGGCGCCCTTCGATTTACGCCGAGCTCGAGCACTGCAACCCCTACTATGATATTGTTTAATCAAATTTAATATAAAAATAAATAGCTTACATGTACATTTATCTACAATGAAATAACATTTTCATATTACTGAGTACTCCTCAGAACAAAATTTGTCAAAGATGTTGTAGCAGCACAAATGAAACTAAAAACACACTTGATTACATGTACTTTCTTTTGATACAAATGCATTTTTACTAGTACGTTAAACTGACATGTGATATTTGCACTGATCCGAGAATTAAAATGTGAACATGTGTAAAATAATATGAGTTAACTTAGAAAAAATAGTTGCTATTGTTCTTTTAGTTTTTCCTTTAAATCTTTGAGTTAATAAATGTTGCACCGAGTTACTTTTTTAGTTTTAAAGGTATTTAGAAATTATCTTAGTTAAATTATTAATGCAATATTTTGTGAACTATGCATACACTTTTTAAGAAAGCCGCCCATGTACTGTAAAAGCAATACTATGGAAGAAAACAGCTTATTTTTAGTATAAATATGAAATATTTTCTTAACTCTAAGAGAAAATTTACAAAGGGTATTTAAATAACTGATTTTGTTATGACATTTGGGTTTCTAATAACAAATTAATCAGCCCTCTGTCCACTATTGTTTATTGGAAAATCCAGACAGAATCTATAAGAACCCTAGAATGAAACTCAAAGCATGTAACAAGTCCATTTACCCGAATAGACTACATTAGTATTGTTAAACTTGGTTGTGAGAGTATTACATAAAAAAATAAGAGAATAATAGAATAAATAAACCAATAAATATTTGTAAAAAAACAACAACTGCATTTTAAATACACAGTCATTTCTTATTTCTTTACAAAATGAATATTACCCTCTTGTAAATTTTAGTTTAAATTGATTGCAATTTGAAGTAATGTAACATTAACTTTTTAAAAGTGATATACATTTTTAATTTAAAAGGTGACTTACATGTAGGTGTTTCCCTGTATCAATATTTTCTTACTGTGACTCAATAAAAAAAAAATTGGCAAAAAACTAAAGTAATAAAAGCCTTTCAATATCGGTAAGTGGCAAGGTAACACAATCATGTTTGACAGTTATTATTTACTTTACTTTATTCACACTTTTTCTTTAAATATATAATTATGTTGGTTGGTAAAGCAGATTCTTGATTTTCCAGCACTGAGCAGGATTTCTTAATTAATATAGGTCTCACAAGACTAATACAAAAACAATGTGTTATTAATGCTGAATCTGTACAAATGTAAGAAAAGAACAAAAGATATAAGTAATATTCTTATTACTTTAAATAACAATAATAAGAAATAAGAGTATGCTCCATAGAAAATTTCATACATTAAACTTAAATTAAAAATATAACAAACATCTAATTTATTTGAATTATAATGCTTATCAAGCCTTAACACACTGTGTATGTACAGCTCGTTGTCCTGCTTGCTTAAACCTTAACATTGGCTCTAAAATCTCAGTGCTTCCACCTACAACATTGAAACTTCATATGAAGCTGCACCTTGATGAGTTCTACATGCCACACCTATTTTTGGGTCACTAGGACAAAGGTCAGGGTCACTGTGACCTCTAATATTCTTCTGAAAAGCTTTCATTTATTCAAAACTTCACCCGCAGCCGAGCATTGGCATCCGCTATGCGGTGCTCTTGTTTGCCACTGTCCTAAGCACAAAACATGATATATCTGCATGTGCATACAACCAAATCAGTTATACTGTCACTTAATTATAGTAAATTTTAGTAAATTATAGGCTTTAAATTGTATTATGACACCACTCATGATGTGACTATACAATTATACAATTACGGGACACATTATCTTTAAGAGAAATTCCAATACATCACCATATCATCTCAGATTTAAGGCAGATAATCTATTGTTTTTTTAACTGCCATTTTTACATATTTTTATTATTTTATGTTATGATGCATTGATCTTGTTTCTGAATTCACCAAGCAATCTATTATCATGTTAAACTTTTGAAGAGAGATGTTATCTGATATTTAAATTATAAAAATATAATAACTACAAAGTGAAAAAACTTCAGTTGAATACTGTGACCAACTTAAATTTGCCAAAGAGCAAAATTTTGATCAGATCTTAAATTAAATTAAATACAAGTATAAGGAAAGACTCTGCCTCTTGGATCCCAGTTCAGACTTGTCAAATCTGCAAATTTGCCCTTGGCCATATAGAATTGGGAACTTATTACCATCAAGTCATGTTAAAAGGAGTAGGGTGTAGCATGCTTTTATTTATCTCTTGAGCTTTCAAATGAATTTTATGGGTAATTTTCATACAACAAAACAGAAGTGGCAGATTTTTTTTTCAAGCAGAACACATGATTCATACGAATGATATCATATAGTGTATTTTACCTTTGACTTTGAAGGATGACCTTGACTTTTCACCACCAAAAGTTGCAGCTCCATGAGATACACATGCATGCCAAATATCAAGTTGCTATCTTCAATATTGCAAAATTTATGACCAAGGTTAAGATTTTCGACAGACACACACAACAGACAGACAGGCCAAAAACAATATGCCCCCCGATCATTCGATCCGGGGGAATAAAAGGTTATTTAAAGATGATTTTAATGCACTTAAGCATATAATTAAAAGAAAAAGTGCATTTAATGCACATTTCATGCAACAGTAATTGCATTGTATTTTTCTACATTTAGTGTGCGTTCAATACACTTAAAAATGGAGACAAGACACACTTTTAACAGAAAGAATGTATTTTTTCAGCATTTTCCAGCATTAATAATATTCTAGTGTATTTTTTATCATCACAATTACACTTTACTAGGAAATCAGTATGTTAACCCTTTCCCTCTCAGAGCTAAAGTGGAAATTGCTATGTGAAAACAACATAAAACCAGAACAGCTTGCGAGTAACTCACAGTCTGTTCTGGTTTTATGCTGTTTGCTTCCCATCAGTATCTAACGAATGGAGATGAAGCCTTAAAAACTTGAATTTAATATAAATAATAGTGAATAAAATTTATACAGTACCTAATTAGTAGCAATAGGCCTTATATGGTATACTTGTGGTAGAAATAATGCATTTTGTATAATACAACACACCTGTCGATAATACCCGAAAGGGGAGTTAGACAGTATATATAGATAGATAGATAGATAGATACATTACTTAATCAATATAGCTTCCCATACAGTTCAATACAATGTTCAATTAAATACACAATGCAAAGTTGGAATATGACATCAAGCTTGGAATAATCTTTTCAATAATGTATAATATGCTGTTATAATTTGAAAGTGAAATAGACACTTGCATATAAAAACTGATTTTACATCAAAACTAATTGTTAAATTTGATATTGTAAATACTCAAAAAATGATACAGTTTATAAATGCAGTCAAAATGATAAAATATGCAATTACTATAAATAATAAAGTAAGAGAAACGCGCTTTGGTACTAAAAAACGAATGAATATTACAATTATACATTCTGAATATGTAATTAACAGTTTGTCTAAGAAAATCACCAATTCTTTTCACATCAATGTACATGATTCTGGCATTGTTTGTGCAACTGTAAATAATATTCTATGCAGTGAAGTACATTTTTCATTTTGAGAGCATAAATTGTTGAATTTGGCACAGTAAATTGATATAAAATGTCCATCTAAGTCAAATTTAGTTTTAGATTTATGTTAGAAGATTCTAGAAAACCAGCCCAGCTACTCACAAAATTTAAAGGTATTAATTACGTTTATGGGATAAACATTAAAATGTGTTCCTTTGTAAAAAAAACTTTTTTTTAATGTACTGTTGAAACATTGAAATCGAAGTATGATCTCGGATACTAGAAATTTTAATCATTGAAGTTTTTAACACAAAGTGAATATCATTTCAACATTTATGAGTTTCATGATGATGGAAGTCCTGTATTTAATCTTACACACAATTGCCGGTGTATATTTTTGTTAGTAATGATTTTTGTGATAATTGTGAATAAGTAACATTTATATTTACCGTTTGCATTTATTGATTCATTGGAACAATATAGACATACATTGCGCTTTGATGGTTATGTTCATTTAAGCTCAAAAAGTATGGTAATTAAAACTTAAATAATACAGAAAGAAAGCACTATAAAACTGTTCTACTTTAAGAGATATTAATTTTTATATTATATTTAATTATTCTAGAAGCACATACCAGTATATATTAAAAATATTATCAGAAAAATGTCAAAATATAGTGCTACATTTATAAGTAAAACAAGCAAATCCAGTTGCATAGAGCTGTTCATTGTTATTGTAACGATTTTCAATATACATATAGAATGATAATAGCATTTCTTATATAATATGCAATATAAAATTGCAAAGATATTAAATATAAATGTCATGTTTTTACCAGGCATTTATTTTCTTGCAATGGATAAAGAAGTAGCGATATTGATAGATGCACAATGGAATAACATTGTCCACTTTTTACCTAAATTAGTTGGACTACACAGTGTAACACATATGTATGCATTAAGGAAGTCATCATAATCAGAACTGATTAGTACCCAACATAAACATTAAGAATACACTTTAAACACCTTGATATTGACCTGATTGCAAAAAAAACAACATTAAAATGTGAAATCCGTCAAATGTTTTATAGTTTTTAAATACTCCACTTACCATGACATTGTCTTTCGCATTAAAATACATCTTTTTTAGACTATTTTCACAAAACGTGACCAGAAAACATCTGGTATTTCTTATTCAATTTTAAGTTTATTAATTTTGAATTGATCAAATGTGAAAGGTCAAGCAACTGTGTCATGTTTAAGAATAAAACATAGCATGTACTTGATTGAAAGATGTTGCCCAATTCTAGCAGGGACCTATACATACCTGTTTGTATAGTCCCTGTTCTTATTATATACTTTAAATTGCATGTTTACATAATGTATGTAATAGTGAATAAAAACAAACAAGTACTTTTAACATAGTTGTGAATAAATTCTTTCATGGTTCAGAGTCAAAATGGTTCTAATTGGCATCTCTCAGTCATTTAACCAGCCATACAATTACTACAACAACTATTTTGGTTCCCTGCAAACAAGACAATTCTGTTACTGTAGCCAAAATGATTAACCAAATGTCAGCGCAAGCATGTGGAATTGTTTTGAATGTATGAGAACATTTCAATGTCCATTCCTTTCCTGTTTTTCAAAATGTCACCGTTGTTATAATAACACAGTCAAGGCACTTGCAGGTTTACCGTTGCAACCTGCTCTACCGATTTCTTGCATGTACTTTTCAAGTGTTGTAGGTGGTTGCATATGAATAACTCTTGCAATCGAAGGCGCGTTTAGACCCATAACTAAGGCAACTGTTTCAAGCACTTAACAAACTTTTGGATTTTCTTTCTAAGCTTAGAAATAATGTGTGCTTTCATTCTGTCCTTGTAGTTTTTGAGAAATTGTGCTACAATTCAATCTTCTGGTTGTGTACTGGATTCAGGACAATATGCATGTTTTCCTAGTTCATAGCAAAGTAGTTGAAAGCAATAGCATAGAGATTCCAAATTATCACAGTACCTAATTTATGGTGACTATAAACTCAATATGTTGGTCTTTTAATTCAGGCAGCACTTCATGCATTATCATATCATACTGTTCATATTTGTGAATATTTGGCATTCTTACTTATTTTCCCCCAAAAATATTAGGGCAGTCAGGGTTTGCTAATACTTTTGTCGTGTTCTTGAATTGGAGGCTTTCAATAAGGTTTTCTATAGCATTTGGTGTTGCTGTCGCTGTAAGTGCCAAGTGAGGTATTTTGGGAAACAAACATGTCAGGTCTCCAAGTCTGTGGAACGCTTTGCAGAAATCTGAACCCCTGTAAAAACAAGACACATTACAAATATGATGTTGTTCTGTCGTAATTCCAGCAATCCATATTTAATTTATTTTATAACACGGTTTTTGAATGAACTGGAAAATGCAATCAGAAAATTCAACTTTTTTCATTCTTTAAACTAGGAATGTGTCCATAGTTACTCAGATATCTATGAATAATAAACAGTCAGATATATTTATGAATAATCGCTAGGTGTGGAATTAGCAAATTGTTTATTGTCATTCAAAACAAAATAACAATCGTGGTAAAGATCGCGAAAACATCTTACTACCTAAAAAATAATGCTTTTTCCTGAGCCAGTTAGAAGAACTGCGATCGTATCTTTCAAATCATAAAGACTCTTTAGGGCTTTCAATTGGTAGTCGCTAAAACTAAACTCTATCTTCAGCTTGCTCGTCGCATATTCTAGATCAGACTTGAAATCCATTTTAACTCTGAAATTAAACAATACCATGCAATATAACGTTTGCCGTAAAAGTCAACTTATCATTTATTATGTAATTATATATAATTCAATTGCTTGTTTTTGCAATAAAAAAATAATAAGAAAATGATTTGGAATGGTAATAATGCGTTTACCCTCTATGTATTGCATCACTATTTTTATGCGTAGTATATCGCCTTATAACGCATGCGGATCACGCGTTGGGTGTATCAAAGCCAAGATGGCTGGTAGCTAGGTACGAGTCTACTCTTTACGGAGAATCCGGAGATGGACGAAGTGTTACGATTGAAAACTAAGTCCGAATGTGGTGTTTAACCTACATAATTATACACGTTCGATGAAGCATCTGCTTATTTCCTATATCTGGTGATTTTCAAATCCATTTACCGAAGTTGACAAGTACGATTAGATCAATCCGATGTGAGATTGTATTTAATGATTATCAACTTCCACACCGAGCAATGTCTGCTTTTGACCACAGCTCTATTTTATCCCTGCACACCCAATTATTAGGGTCAATTAAAATATTATATATATATATGCATGTAATATAAGTTTGTTAAGTTCATCCATCGAGCAGCACTTGACACAGTTGTATAATACCACGTCTGGACATGTACGAGAGGCGCCCTGATCATATTTGAAAAAATATACACACATTAAAGCCTCTGACCATGAAATGAAATACATGTAAATCAATACATATAGACGTATTTTGAATGTGTGCAAAAGTGTCAGTAAATTTATAGTTAGCAAGTACTTTATTATTTTTCAAACGGTACCGCTTTTAAAACCGTAAGTAGGATTTCTAGACGTATACGTCCATTTCGACAAACGCGATTACTTTTAAGTTTCAAAGCGCAAAAAGACGGATTTCTGCCTTGTAACCACTAGATATATTCTAATTGGCATAGATAAAATTAAATCTATAACCTAGTTAGCAAGTAATTAATTATTTTCTAAACGGTACCGCTTTAAAAACCGAAAGTAGGATTTCTAGACGTATACTCCATTTCGAAAAACGTGACTTTACGGATTTCAACCTTGTAACCACCAGATATATTCTAATTGGCATAGATAAAATATGTTTCTAATTTATACGTAAATTTAAAGTGATATTATGGGCATTTTTCACTGTTGAATTGAGCTGAAAAGAATAAACAGGTCAAAAGAGTTAGTTAAAATGTGGTTATTGACCAATTATCTGCAACTCATATTGCTACCAGTGGTATATAAAAATATATTTTATATTCGATATTCTAACGTGACTCACCCAGTCCTCTAAGCCGAAATGATCCGTAAAACAAAATTGTGTATGTATGTCGTATGAACAAATCTGCACTAAAACTAAATTTAGGTTCACATGGTACATACATGATCAGTTGTCAAACGAAATTACGGTTGATATTTAAATGAATTATTTTTCTCTTTCCGGGATATTGGTTTAGTATGTTGATGCTGCATTAACAAATATACGTGTTTATGAAGTGAACACACCAAAAATAAACAACGGTTGCGATAGACACATATAAACTGTTAGATGCCCTTAATATCTCTTTAATATGCCAAATAAGTTAAGTGGCTTTAAGAAAGAGCCGCGTGAAAAAACATGCAATTGCTTTTAATCCAGCATGTAACCATAATGTTTCAACATCACTATTCGTAATTTATCGTACGGTGCGTGGAACAATTAATGCTTAAGTTGAAGAGTGATATTTTTTAAGACTTAACACACGTATAGGGGTATTCAAAATGCCTTGAAAGCAATGTAATATTCGATTTCCTTGTGCTCAATGAAGAACATTCATGATAATATTTTACATCAACTCCAAACTATAAATGCTGGCCTTCCTATGCCGAAGTTTAGATATCGCCGATACGTGGCCACACCGGAAGTCATCAGAACAATGATCGCCACAGTTAAACCACCGACAAAACGCGAGATCTCGTCTATGTTAGGCAACTCTAAGGGACCTGTATGTAACATTATCACCAAAATATTGGAAGATTCCATGAGGGAAAAAATGCACAGTTTATCCGCTTAACTGATTTAAATTAAGAAGAGGAGGACTGTATCATAGCAGCTATACGTGGCGTTAAGATGTAGAAGATGAAAGAACTTTGTTACGTCTGATTAGACTATTTTCAATTAAAGTGTGTTGTATGATGTGGCACCGTTTGTAACTTGATAAACGACGAAACAGTTAGCGAAAACCTCAAGCTCGTTTAGCGGGACTCTTTTGATAACATTTTCATGGCAAGGGCTGGTTTCTCTTATAGAGAAAAATCGAGATTCGCTCAATCAGCATTGGAACTGAAGTTAATTGCTTGTTCTATAACAATAATGTAATTAAGCCGTTTGTTTAAAATGACGCTCATAAACTGTTCCTTGAAGGTTTGAAGTCAATGGATTCCCTGCCGGACAGTGCCTCAAGTCACACTTGTAAACATACCCTCCAGTTATAGGTATTACAAATATTTAAAGGACGAGCGAAAAAAACTGGACCAAACGAATATTAACAAGACTTTTGAATCATGACCGTACATGTGTAAGATGAAAAAGGCATGTCATTAATCTCATATTGAATCCTCACTTTAATTACGGTAGTTCTTATTTTGCGTTACGAATTTTGTTCAAATATAATCTGGGCGCCGCTCGTGCATGCGACTGTCCACTACAACATCGGTCTAAGGAGTGGCATCAGTGGTACAAAATCAGATGTCAACACCACGTTTTTTTATTCGTGTGCCAAATTTTTGGTATTATACCAACATAAAACACAAGCGAACCAAACCAAAAAGAATAAATGTGCAAACAATGTGGAAAAAATTTATTCAATTTTAATATTTATATATTAGATAAATCATGTGTGAGAGTTTTCGACCCACATACACAACAATAAACGGTCAACGTCAAATTTTAAAGTGTGCCCACCTCATTCGTATCTGATATCTAAGATAATTTAATCATGATGTCTCCAACAACTAGTGTGTTTCATCCTAAATGTATGTTTACGTTCATGTTCAAAGAAATGGAAACATATTTGTAATTATATGTTTTTTTATAAATATTGTCAAGCTTATAAGTTTTGTCCAGTACCTTGCACAGAAGCGAACACTTGTGTGCGCAATTTGAATGACTAATTCATAACTGACTAGACTATTCATTGATACGAGAGAAAACAAGCTAGCGCTGAAAAAGTACAAGCTATAAAGTAAACGTCTAAAGCAGTATGTTACATGTTAATTAAGGGACACATATTTTTGTTATCATGTGTGCGTACTTAAGATTTCCGATCGAACAACGAAGCGACAATAAAGTTCACTGTCCTTTAAATTATGAATGTTCACGTTAAACAAATTAAGTCGGCTGAATTATGATGAGTGGCTTTGGTGTTAAGGATGCCAGAGTGCTTATAAGGATTTTGGTGCGTGTGAGAGTCGTGTGTTATGATACATAAATGGGTGATATATGGTGTTTTATTCATTCCGATTCTGCGTTTGAATTTAAAAATGCAAATAATTAGGAAATCGTGTACATCATGAGGCTGCTTATCGTAAGTCATCCAGTTTTTTTATTTATTAACAATTTTTTTTATTATACTGGAAGGTTTTTTTCTGTGTTATAATTTTTCCGTTCCATGTATTTTATTTTCCTCGTGAATAGGTGTGTGGGTCGATGGCTTCCCGCTCCACACCCAGCACAATTTATAAATATTATAAGCATATTACAGCGCAAATTTGTTGTTTTTGATATATACACAGATACGCGTGATAAATACAAAAAACAATAAGTGCTTATTAAAATATGTGTTCGAATGATAAAACTTTTCAGTATTGACTTAGGTAACGCAAGCGTGTTCATGTACACAGATATTCGCAAGCTCACGCATTGTTTTGTGTCCCTTGAAACACTCGGTATTTTCAATATTTTCATTAACCCATTTATGCCTAGCGTCCTGAAAAAAGGACATTGCAAACAGCGTAAACCCAGATGAGACGCCGCATAATAGGTGACATTCACTCCTCTTTTTTTAAATTTCACTCCTATTTTTCTATCTCGTGTTCAAGACTTAGTTACTCGTGGCCACGAGTTAGCTATGTCGTGGCCACGAGATAGAAAAAAGAGGAGTGCACAACTAAATAAAAGAGGAGTGCAATTAAAAAAAGAGCGGTGCAGTAAATAAAGGAAGGGTGCATTAAACAAAAGAGGAGAAAATTTCCAGATCTCGAGATCCTGACTTAGCTAACTCGTGGCCACGAGATAGAAAAAAGAGGATTGTAATTTAAAACAAAGAGGTGTGATTGTCACCTCTATGCCACCGTAATTTTAAGATATTATTCCGAAAGCATACATGTTGTCTATATGTACATACTTAAAATTCTTGGACGAAATCGTCTGGACATGTACCATATTTGCTTAAAATGCTTCATTTTGTTATAATAACTTAATATCTTATATTGGTTTACACGATATTTCTGCGTCTGTTTGATACCAATCTTTTGAATGAAATCTCAGACGCGTTACTACTATTGCGAGCTAGATGCATGTATTGCCTTTTCCATATACTAAGTGTTGTCTTTGCTAGATGCATGCGTCATCTATGACATATATTCAATGTTAGCTTGGCTAGATGCATGCGTCATCTATGTCATATATTCAATGTTGGCTTGGCTAGATGCATGCGTCATCTATGTCATATACTCAACGATGGCTTGGCTAGATGCACGTATCACCTATGTCATATGCACAATGTTGGCTTGGCTAGATGCATGCGTCATCTATGTCATATACTCAATGTTGGCTTGACTAGATGCACGTATCACCTACTAGTATGTCATATATTCAATGTTGGCTTGGCTAGATGCAAGCGTCACCTATGTCATATACTCAATGGTTGCTTGGCTAGATGCATGTGTCATCTATGTCATATATTCAATGTTGGCTTGGCTAGATGCATGCGTCATCTATTTCATGCACTCAATGTTGGCTTGGCTAGATGCAAGCGTCACCTATGTCATATACTCAATGGTTGCTTGGCTAGATGCATGCGTCATCTATGTCATATATTCAATGTTTGCTTGGCTAGATGCATGTGTCAGTCCGGTGTTTTGAAGCTCGGTATCGTAGCGAAACGGTATGCATGCGCCTGAGCCATTCTCATAAACAATATCGCGAAACGTAGGTATTAATTTTGAATGTGGTTAAACAAAATCTGCTATGATTGTATTCTACAGTACAGCTAGACCAAGGCTATTAGTAATGAATAATGAAATATACCTTACCATCACACACAAAATCCCACCTAATTGGAATCGATACACCTGTCGTATTACTTTTACAACTTGTAAGACCGTATCGTGTTGCAGGCACAAAAACACCGCACACATATATTTGTCAGCATCAATAAATAATTTAATCAGAAAATAACTAAATGTTTAAACATAATTTTCTGATCAAATTGTTTTACAATTATATGTACAACCAATTAGTTGTGATCATAATTTTGTAAAGGTGTCAAATTTTTACAATGCCTCATTGTTTCGTTCTTAGAACTCCATCAACATAGTTTGTAATACTAAGAACGCGGTTTCTCTAACCAAAACTACTCATGGGTTGGTAGTTGATAACAACACCTAATAGTTCTTATAATTGCTATTCAACAATACCGACTCGATTCAAAAGAGTAATATCGATACAGTTCATTGCGGGTGTTATTTTACTAGATTAACATTAACACAAAAACTGTCATAATCAAATTATTAACTCAATCTCATTCACAAAACGATTATTGTGCATGACTTGTATTGGTAAATATATATGAATGTACAATACAAAAACAATTCCTTAGGGCCCAAGTCGATGTCCAATGTGTATGTTTTATTTTACCCATGCTGAAGTATTCAACTTCATATCAGTTAAAGTGTAAATCATGGTGCAGAATCAACGGGGTTTTCAGTGGTTTACACACGGGCTTGACAGAATGTAAACACACCGTGTAGAACTTTATTTTTGCAAATATTTCAAGTTATTGAAATTCATTTGCAAAAATCTGTCGTGCATAAAAGACAGTGTTTCTGGCAGTTTGTGTCGATATCTTATGGTATCAGAATAAATCATTGAATACGTCTGAAATCGGTGACAAAACTTCACGTTGCGTGAAGCATGACCGTATAAATAAATGCAGTGCACATATAATATTTTGACAGGACCACATTATTATTAAAGAAAGTTATTCTGATGTATATCATATTGCCATAAGCAGCATACAAATCTGCCTTATATGCACTAGTTGAAATTCTTAAGATAAATTGTTTAAAAAATTCATTCGAAAAAAATCACCACTTACCGATTCCCACAAAGTCACGTGATCCTGCACCCTGGACATGGTTCTTGGAAGAAATCACGTATCCGTTTTGTGCTCTTCTTCTACAGGTTAACTGCCTAATTCTCCTTGCATGCGTGGACCAGTTTTCCGCCAAGCCTGCAACGGGTTCTGAATATGACACAAAGTATAACATCGTCATCAACATTGAAGATATTATGGCGGATGAAGACATGAGCAGGTCTATATCAAGCTCAAGAGACAACGATTACGACACGAAGGCGCCAGAGTCGACAACCAGTAGTGATGCGAGTATGTATAACTAGGCCAAAGTCGGTAACCAGTAGTGATGCGAGTATGTAAAACCAAGCTCCATGTTAATTTAAAATGTTTTCAGTCAATGTTCAAACAAAGTCATGACCGCGGAATAAATCATATACCCAATATTTATAATTTACGAGGCCACAATATACTAAATATTTTCCTTACATAGTTTAAAATAAAAGCCACATTTTAAAGCGAACATAAATGCAACATTTTGCGCATATGGACCCCATACCCATATATTTTCGTAAAGCGCATTCTAAGCAAAATCGATTTTAGAAATACAAAATATAGTTTATGTTCAAATCCAGAACGAACTTGACACAATTCAAAATCGACGGTTTTTAACTTAAGTCTTTATCTTTATCATATTCCAGGGATTTAGAAATGAATACCTATGTTTACCATTTCAAAATCTCAAACAGATAAAACCATAACAGCAGTCAAAGGTGTAAAACATGCCTTCGAGAAAAGTGTGATGATGTTTTTAGAGAGTAAAGCCCTGCATTACTTGATAATTAAGTGTAATGAAACCTCTAAGACACATCGCAAAAACAGTCTCGTCTTGATAATTAGTTACCGATGTCCAATGTTCATTCCAAATTTCAGATCTATCGATCACGTAGAAATGATTGAAAATGCATTTTATAATAAGGCATGATGGACCAAATAGCTTTCGCCGTCGATGATTTGATTTATAAAGGGCGGTCAAAAGCGAACACATTCACCTAATTATTACTCATCAGCCAAAATACTGGAATAAGCATCAATTAAAACATGTGCATCGCTTCTTTCAACGCGAGTAAGTGCGCTTTGAGACGCTTAAGACGAGTTTTGTGTATGTTTTTTATTTCATCTTTTCCACTGAAAAAAAACAACAACATTTTTTTTAATTTAAAATTCGCAATGCTCGTTAAAGTCATGATACAAAACGCAACTTTACTGCGAAACATACAAATGATCATAACATCCCGCACACAAATTCTGATTTGATATAAAAAGTAGTGCCCTTTCGTCACGGGGCCTGTTTTGTGTTTACTATACACTAAACATTTTTCTTACACAATTCAATGTTAAAGCGACACCTTTAAGCGAAAATAAATGAAACATTTTGCTCATAGGGAAAGGCCCAAATAGCCATACATTTTCTTAAAGGACACTTAAAGCCAAATCGTTTTAAGCTATCATATATGTTTAAAACCCAGGAAGATCTTTACACAAATTCAAATCGACTGTTTTTGCACCTTCTGTTTTACGGCTGTTTTGTGGTGGAATGTAACCTTTTTCTGGTGCAATTGTTTACTATAGTCTCATAATTTATCATATTTCAGGCTTAAAGGGGCCTTTTCACAGATTTTGGCATGTTTTGAAGTTTGTCATTAGATGCTTTATATTGATAAATGTAAACATTGGATCTAAAATGCTCCAGTAAAAATCAAGAATAAAATTTTTTAAAAAGAAAAGAAAGGTAACCCTCAGCAGGGCTCGAACCACTGACCCCTGGAGTCCTGGAGTAAAAAGTCTACCGCTTAGGCCACTCGGCCATCCTTCCTGATACAATTACTTATGTATTTTATACTTTATATAAGCAATATTCGTAGTTTCACAAAATATAACGACAACAACAGAACTCTCCAAAATATTACTTCGTTTCGCGTTGCAACGCTTTATAATCTTCAGGTTTTTAAATCGTAAAAAGATGCATATAATGGCATATTTTAGAGCATGGTAAATGTTCAGTAATACTGTTTCCTCACAAATATCATAACTACAACGAAAATTTGCGAATCTGAATCAATTTTTTCAATTTTGTCAATTTGCCCAAACGTGAAAAGGCCCTTTTAAGTAGTGAACACCTATGTTTGCCCTTTGAATATGTCTATAAGACAAAAAAAGAACAACAGTTTAAAGTGTAAAACATGGTTTCGATTAAAATGTGAGGATTTTTTAGAGAGTTCACGACTTGATTATTTAGTTTAATGTCATCTATAACTGTGCACATAACTTATTTTGATTTGACGCTTGTTCAGAGTTGTCGTTCCATGTTCTCACATTCAATAGAGCTATGCTGGTTCCAGTCACACCTTTGCGCCAAGGTTGGCTTGTTCACGTATTTGAGAAGGTACCCAGTAAACGGTGTACCAAGCAACTACATCGACGCTTATATCATATAAATACATTTTACGTTGCTTATAACTTTTAGAAGATGACTACCAATGATTTCAGTTAACTTTATGTAAGTATATTATTTAAATTTAATACAAGGTTCCGATTGTACACGAACCAGGCTCATTTCATCGGAACGACCAACCAACGGCAATGAACATTCGATGGAACGTTCCTTCGATGAAGTACGTATAACAATTAATTTTCATATCCCATCCTATTGGGGTGAATTGTGTCTATAAAAACAACAACATACAAACATTGTGTTAGTTATTTTTGCACCGTCAATATAAACCCAATAATGACTGTATGCACATTCGAATGCTATAATGTCATTTATAGTTTACCACGTTCTCTTTCTTTTTTTTGTAATCTCAAAATGGTGGAATAAATAGAATACAGTATACTTTTCGAATAAAGATTTTTCGGGAAAGCACTCGCTAAGGTTAATGTGTTCTTAATATCAATAAATAAGTAAATATATATATATATAATATTATCTTGTATAATATATTCTTTTCTAATCAAAATATGTTCGGAAGTTGGAAATCTGGCCACGTTGATTTATTTCAGGCTTGTCGTGATGAAGCTGTCTCGACTTGACATTATTGTGTTTATTTTTTAAAACGTCATTTAAAGTTTATGTTGAACTAAAAAATAAATAAATAAGTATTTTAGTTCACAGTAGCGAACGGGGCTAAGTGCAGCACAAATACCGAAAAAAATCCAATGCATATTTGATGGAACTGTCCCTATTGTTGTATGTATAGTTATCACGTTGCATATTACGTCACGAGTATATTGTCTCAATACAAGCGTATGATATAAACTTATAGTTATTACAGCTTTGCAAGGATAAAGCTACCATGCGCACAGTTATTACGTGATTGTGTTCATTGTAAGATTGTCATATAAGACTAGAGATGAGTTTATATATTTTAAAGTTGCATCTCTTTTCACTTAGATTTATTTGAGCTTTGCCGGAATAAAGTTGTTTCATGCAGTGTGATAATTGTGTCTATTGAATTTGTCATGACGTGATGTAACGTTAATTGTGATAATTGGATATTTCATTATGTTTAACTTTTAAAAGAACAAATACAAAAATGGGATCATATGGTATAAAAAGAACATTAGTTAAGTGTCAAATAAAGACAAGTAAAATCGCTCTGCAAGAAAACGTTAAGCACCCAATGAGGCTTATCTATTAGAGCTGCTTTTAAACATTCAATGTGTTTGTTATTTTGATCCAATCAACTGAACAATGAGTATGATCTAAAATTGAATTTAACCAGTCCTTTCTTTTATACGACTTTTTTTAAATTCTTATATACAAACGTTAAGTTGAATACGTTTACACATGTCCATTCATTTCAGGATGTAACGAATAACCAGTTAAAAAATCATCGTCTGTAAAACTCATCGAAAACTAAATATTCGGCAAATCAGAAAATCGTCAAGAATGCAGCCGCGATCTTTACTTCTGTGTTATTATTCAAGTGTACATCAATATGCGTAACATATAACTCTGTGTACTCAATTTTATGTTTTAGTTCCTAAACCCTGTCATTAGAGAAAGTCATGAAGCGCGGATGGAACATGACCCCCAGTCAGTAAGTGCTACATGTATTGCACTAGGACGCTTTTAAACTTATTACACAAGTCGTAAGCATTTATTATAAATTACAATCAGGGACGACAGTTTCCGTTTTACGATATTGTCTGTTTCAAAAAAATCTCTTCTAAGCAAAAATTAACTTTATGCATAAAGTGTCGTCCCTGATAAGCCTGTGCGAACTGCACAGGCTTTCTGGGACAACACTTTACGCACATGCATAAAAAATCCATTTTCACGGAGCATGGCTAAAATAGTTTTTAATTTCATAGTATTTTAATTTTACTTTTATACTTTTTTACTTTTATTTACTCGCTGCGGAACACTTTCGAGTTAAGCTTGATCTTCTCAAAAGCATATGCGAAACAGCTGTCGATTAAATAAATGTTTACGCAAGGTTTAATTATCGTTTTTATTTAAACGTTGGAACTATGAAAAAACACACACCTTCTCAACAGCTGTTAGATCCTGTAATTAATTGAATTGGATAAGTTGACCCATTGCTGTCACTGTAAAAATATAGCCCAACACGTCCGTCAATCGGCCGCCATACAGCTGTGAACTATTAAATCACGAACCTTTAGCAAACATTTCAACAACCATGTTTTATATATGAGCCGTGCTCTGTGAAAAAGGGGTTTAATGCATGTGGGTAAAGTTTCGTCCGAGATAGCCTTTGCAGTCCGCACAGGCTAATCAGCGACGACACTTTCCGCCAAAACTAGATATTTGCTAAGAAGAGACTTTCTTGAAACGAAAAATATCATTAAATTGGAAAGTGTCGTCCCTGATTAGCCTGTGAGGTCTGCACAGGCTAATCTAAAACGACACTATACGCACATGCATTAAACCCCCTTTTCACAAAACACGACTCACATTCATCGAATATCAATTAAATACTATTCGTTTGTTTAAATAAAGTAAATACGCAGTCTCGTTTGACCTGCAGGAATCAACAATACATTGAGTGTTGAAGACCAGGCTATGGTTAGTAATAAAAAACGGATATGACGTCTTGCCGGGTTTTCTTATTCGATTGCTAATGTCCCGTGACTTTCATGCATACTACATGGATATATTATTTTAAGGATTACGACAGATCGATATCACGTTACACTATGCACATTGGAAATATAATTTATGTACATGACAAGCATAGAATATTTTGAATTATATGAATTGTATTTTAAATTTGTTTCAGATGTTGGTTAACAATGCACCGAAGGAAGTATAGACGAGTTGAGATCAACCGACAATCACCGCCTGCTCATCGCTGAAAGAAAGATACACTGTTATAACATAAAGACATGCTTTCGGTTTGGTGGTTTCAAAAGAGTTTTTACGATCTCAATATCAACATTTTTATTAGCTTAATCTTAAACTTACACATGAAGATGAACGATCAAATATATGACTGGTTCTGTTGATAGCTCTATTATATCAATGCCGTCATTCTGCACAGCCTTATGCTTGTCAATTAAAACAGTTTTTTTCTGTTGTATCATTTTAACTTGATTTTTTTTTATCTCAATCAACATGTTACAATTGTAATTATCAAAACTTTAATTATGAAGACAATAACATGGAGTTGCATTAGATAAGAAACAAATAAAAGCTAGCAATTCTAACCAGTGTTTGTCTTTAAACCTAAACGTGAGGTTACAGTAAATTTGGACTTAGCAATTGTGTGCCGTATGAACAAATTAACACATAGCATGTGATATTTCCCAACCATGCATATTACTTGTGAACGTGTTCATGTGTTAAATTATTAATTTACAAGATTAAACTATACAATTATTTACACTTTGATACACTTTTAATTGTGTTGACAATCTGGTTCTTCTACGTGTGAATTGCGATTATACTGTTTATTAGTAAGCGTAAGGTCTGTTATGAAAAGAAGATCGCAAGTACTCGCTTAAAGTGGTATACGGCGATAACTGATGGTTTAAAGGATCAGATTGGAAAAGTGAATGGTATAATAACAACCTCTTTCAGAGCATTTACAACCATCATTATCATTAGCATCATAATGATCATAAATTGCATCATGATAATCATCATCACATTATAATCATTACCATAATCATCATAATCATCACCTTCAGAATCAACATCATCATCGTCGTCGTCGTCTTCATCATATATATCGTTATAAACATAATCACCATCATCTCATTCGCATAGACTTCATCCTCATCAAAATGATCATGATAATTTTACAATTGACTATATTGATGACTATGATGATGGTTCGAACACAATTAGCCTAAATAAGCACATGCATGGACCCAAGGTCAGGAGATAATGAAAGAATTTCGGGGTTTACCATGCATATAATTTGTGATAGTTCTGTTAAAACCCTATGATGCTGGATATAATTTGCCCATGACATGATCTTTGGCATAACTATTTTATTTGGCATTTGATTTTGAAGGCAGACATTGACCTTTTTGAAGGACATGCGTACATAATCATGGTCACAATTAACTCGGTGAACACATATCAGTGATGGTGGATGTTTAATAGACAGCTGACGTATTGCTAAGATGCTGATGATGCTACCGGTGATGGTTGTTCTCTATGAAAAAGGGGTTTGATGCATGTACGTAAAGTGTCATCCCAGATTAGCATGTGCAGTCCGCACAGGCTAATCAGGGACGACACTTTCCGCCTTTATGAAAATTTCCGTTCAAGAAGGTCTCTTCTCAGCAAACATCCAGTTTAGGCGGACTGCACAGTTTAATCTGGGACGAAACTTTACGCACATCCATTAAACCCCCTTTTCTCAGAGTGCGGCTCAATTATTGTATTACACGTATCAGTTTAACGACTAATCTGGTCCATAATTTGTCCTTGACCAATGACAGGCTATGTGAAGCAGTTTATTAATCTAAATTACCGTGTGAGCGCCAAACAGGTATAAAATATTCACGATAAATCTCTGATAAAACATTATTAAAAATACAGCAAACACTATTAAATTGCTGGATTAAAAAAAAACTGATACACTGCTTGCAAATGACGATCTCTTAACGTCTTTCAAAGTAATGAAATTCAACTACGACTTAAAATGCGACTTCAACATTTTCTTTCAGTTAGAAGCATTTCAGCATGGAAGTGTTACACATTACTGTAAGTATGAGCTAAGTCAATATAATTGCTGGAAACTTATTGTATCAGATCTTAATCCTTTTATGTTTAAAAAAGGTAATTCGTTATAAAACTAGTAACACAAATGCAAGAAGCCGCCAACGAAGTGCTGTTATATGTATACATGTATATCGATTGGATGACTTGATTACTCAGTAAAAGAAGAAGTGACCTCAAAACCGATTTCTGATCTCCACTACATAAGCATATTTGCATTCGCCAAAAGTCCAAATTTAAAGCAGATCGGCGTGTAGAAGTATTCTCTAAACTAATATGAAACCGGAGACTCTAACGAATGGAATAATCCTGACACATTAATTCGGCTAAACTTGCTCATGGAAATATCGCATGCGCAGAACGCATACTCTTCTTAATTGAGTTCAATAAGAACTTACACTAATTCACATACTGGCGGATACCGTTCACTACAAGAATCGTCAACCCAATGGTAGTTGTAACCGGCCCAGATTGCAGCGCAGTTAGCCGCAATACCACCGTTGGGTTCATTGTCATTAGGCTGCCAATCAGTAACGTTTGCTCGCTTTTCCGAGGGATACCATTTCCAGATACCTTCAGTTTCTTCGTCTGAGAGTCCGATCCAGTGCTTTTGGTCTGTTAGCATAACTTTGTATTTTTTTGCCGCATTACTTTCAAAATTAATTAAAATGCATTACGCTGTGGCCGGGTTACTTTGCGTAAATGACAAGATACTTCAATATAATTATGTTGTAAAATACCTAACATATGGCAAGCATGATGAATAGTTTAAACTTGGACAAATTAACAATAAAGATCACGAAATAAATGGTATATCTCTGCACATTGACAATCTTACTTGGGCAGCTACTTCTGATATAAGTGAAGTTTTTTAAGCAAACATAGCGCAACAACAGATGTACGAACAATGTCAGAAATCAAACTAGTGCCTCATTCTTACCACTCAAAAGCATCAAATAGCCTCTGAGAAAAGCTATCTCATCTCTGGTCTCGAGGTTTACAAGCGAGGCACCATAATGTTCGCAGTGTCTCTAAAATTATATTTTAAAATATAAAACAAACTTGCAAAATGTAATGACCTACATATAAATATTATTTCATTATGCCCCTTTGTACGTCAGAGTAACAGATTTTGCAAGAGAACCGCAATAGCCGACTTTAAAAGTTTGAGTTTTTATTACAGGATCATTTATATCCACATATTACCCAAGATAAATACTGGGAGAAAATGTGTTGGTCGGCACACTGTTACCTGCGAATCAAGAAAGTTGAAAGATGTGTGTCCAACATGGTAACACGACTGCTCGTACCTCAGCCAACTATTTGGACAAACTGCGACACAAAGTGCTGCAGTGAAAAGATCACCGTTTTAGATTTTTATGTTTCTCTTCACATGTATTTGAGCTGCGCTTTGTGAAAGGGGGGTTTAATGCATGTGCGTAAAGTGTCGTGCCAGAATAGCCTGTGCAGTCCGCACAAAAAAATAATTACGTCTAAACTGGCTTTTTGCTAAGAAGATACTTTCTTTGAACGAAATATATCATACATTAAAAGCGTATAGCGTCGTCCCTGATTAGACTGTGCGAACTATACAGGCTAATATGGGAAGCCACTTTACGCAAATGCATTAAACCCCCTTTTCACAGAGCACTGCCCTTATGTATGAACATGAAATTATTAATATTAGTAAATAGAAATGTATACATGAATAAATATGTATACGTACTTATATATCTATGTACATAAACGTTCGTCTTTTTAAGGGTTTTAACAGTAATACACGTTATATAATTTATATGGTGATATAAAGATTGTAACAGTGAACATATTTGAAACTAGCTAGTCGAAATAAAGTCAATCCAAAATTGAAACATTAAATATGGTATCACTATTAAATAATCGTTCAGTATATATATACTATAGCATACTATTTTTTGTCGCGCATTTCATATCTTTACTAAATGAACTAAGAACACAAATCGATATAATAAAATAATAATCAACCATACTGGTACGTGATAGGGCAAACACCTGCAATATACCTCAATTAATGTAAACGACATGCTTTGTAATGGTACACTAATGTAGAAATGGTCTACACCGCAAAACATTTGATTCACATATGGGCAGTATTTTGTAGAAAGCAAACTTAAACATAGTCCAATTTTTTTTTAATCCTAAATTTCATGTGAGTCGCTTTCAAAAACATTTGATGAAATTTTAAAAGTGTAAGACCAACATAACTGTAAACATTAATATGGTTTGCGATTATCTACTTACGAATAACACAAAGCATAGTCACGCAGAACAGCCCCATTTTGTCATGCGGTTTTTTGTACACGAGCTGTAATTTAACTCTCCATACAATTTAAAATGACCTGACAAAACTCGTCTCCTATCTTGATCACGTTACGACCATATTAACACGCTGATAGCATAATGTGCGTGCTTTGCAAATTAGGACAGATTGACTGTGATTGTTATTTGCGAGAAATATGCCAATGCAAATTAGGAAACAATGGCTCGACATGGAATAGTGATGACCACAAATGCATCCATCATCAGCAGCAGCGTTAGCATCAGCAACTTCATCATCATCATCATCATCATCATCATCATCATCATCATCATCATCATCATCATCATCATCATCATCATCATCATCACCATCACCATCACCATCATCATCATCATCATCAAAATCATCATCATCATCATCATCAACATCATCATCATGATCATCAATGTTATTTAAGTGTACTAATTATCTTCATCATAAGCATCGGCATTGGACTTATTGATAGCATATCCCCAATTTCTCTTAAAATCTTTACACCAAAGTAGGATCTAATACAAAGCGCGGTTCTATACGTCCTTGAATCGCATTAGCTGACCTTTAGCACCTCGTGCGTATTTTCAGAAAAATACAAGAGACGCGAAACTTTTAAATACCCTTGAATCATAATGTATAGTGTTCCATTTGAGACATAATTAACGGAGTCATACAATCACAATGACTTGCACACGTTGCCTTATATAAAATGTATACATACTGTAACGATCTCATATAGCCCAGTACCCCGAATACCATCTTACAAGGTCTACCCGTTTTTCAGTAGAATCCCGTTTGGTGCCAGGACATAGTGGTTATGCCTGAAATACATAGATAATATATTGTATCAGCTTATGTTGTTGTCTTGTAAAATGTCGTTATAAAAGTAGAAAAATTAAAAGAAATATAGTACGGATACATTATTTCAACAGTTAAAGTAAAACAGCAGTTTGATAGAAGCAGATTCGTTATTTGAATTACTTTTTTGCGCAAAGCCTTTTTGTTACTTAAAAAGTTTTAAATATATTCCATTACAGAGGATAGAAGAAATATTTACACAGAAAACATTTCTAACTCCCTGCCATAAAGTTTTCAATTGGA
The DNA here is from genome assembly GCF_020536995.1 of Dreissena polymorpha. Classification (NCBI taxonomy): domain Eukaryota; kingdom Metazoa; phylum Mollusca; class Bivalvia; order Myida; family Dreissenidae; genus Dreissena; species Dreissena polymorpha. The sequence goes on along the minus strand of NC_068364.1, from coordinate 56,427,955 downwards.
ATTATTAATAAACATAAAGGGGAGTAACTTCATTGTATGCTTTAAAGAAGAATTCAATTTATTGATATGCATAAACATTAGTAAAAATGCATGTTTAATGCGGTCATACCATGTGTTTGTAAGTATATTCGAAACAAAAAAATTGATTACATATGTATATAGGCATGTCCAATACGGTAATAATGCGTGGCATATTCGATTCGGTTATACAATGTGTAAATTCTCATCTTCGAAGATGTTAGGCTTATGTAAATACACATGTTCGATTCGCGTACAACTTGTCAATATATGCATGTGTCATAAGCATAGTATAGTTTCAAATACAAGGTTGTAACATGTGTACATATGCTTCTGCTTTCATTCGGAATGTAAATATGAAACGCTCGACATAGAAACAAAATCTGTAAAATAAGTTATGTTTAACTAGACTATATAAGTAATTCCATCTGTGTAACCATTTCTTCAAAATTGAAATAATTCACAGATGAAATAAATGGCTGTCATTAAAGTTATTAGCTTATTTTAAGTAATACATAAAAACAAGATGTTTTCAGTCATATACACTTTATGTATGTCGAAACAATTTATGAGCCTTTTTTTCAAGAGGACATATATTTTCGCTCTTGAAAGTTCTTTGGCCAGTGCATGTAAAGTATTTTCCTAGCAATTCTAACTGACCTCATTCAAAATTGTTAAATTGCTTATGACAACCTAATGTGTACTTTTCCATGCTTGTATATACAACTTTCCATAATATGAATAACTTTTCATTATAAGTATATTGTGCTTTAAACTATACCCGTGGTTGCCATTTTATTACGGTTTCCAGCTGGGTCGATCAAGCTCAAGTTCCTTGTTTCCAAAGTAAGGACAGATACAAAGGTGGTTTCCTGTCATTAATTTAGGTTTGCTTAAACTAATCTGGCAAAATCTTGGAAATAGAAAGTTAACCAGGGCATCAATCTTGGGATAGTTTTGGAGCGTGTTGGACAAAAGTCAAGGTCACTGTTACTAAAAATAGAAACATGGCATGCACTCAGTCACCTAAGTTTATATAGAGGTATTGCACGGAAATGTTGTTAGTAGGTACCAAATACATGCTGACCTCGTTAAAACTGCATATGGAGCTATTCAGGTAAAGGTCAAGGACAAGAAATATAGGACACTGGGTTCTGGTAAATAGTTGGATTTGGGATGGAGGTATTCTGCAGATGTTTGTAAATATGTTACCTGTAATTATCTTGTTGCATTTTGTCAAAAAGAGATAAGATTTCAACTTTCAAAATGATCTTTTACATGTATATAAACACGCTGGTAATGTGGATAACTAATGGCACTTCGCTAACAGAGGAACAAACAAAAGCAACGCGCGAGAGGTTAGTTCCTTATTTTTCTTGTAAGTTATATCCTAAAGATAAGTTGTAAAATCCGATGGTTGGGTGACTCAAAAACTGGTAGATATATGTTCATCTAAATGTACTCATCAGACACATCGAATTAGTTCCATATGCATATTTTACATTTATACAAAATCATTATCATATTCCAAAGGGATAAGAAAATGTTTCGGTAAATCGTTTTTAATTATCTTCAGTGTTACACACATTGAATATGCTTTGTCTGCTTACTATAACCACGGAGTGTATATTGTAAATTTAGAGTCCGTGCTATAACAGTTTGGCGTCAGTTATCTCGATTTTTCTTATGATAAAAATTATAATTGGGATTTAATAGATCTAAACGTAACGAAAATTAAGAAATTATTTTTTTAATTCGTCCTCATAGTCATAAAAGGTTAATGGTTAAATGTTGGAAGAATAAAAAAATTCTGTTGCTGTACCGGTATTTTCTTTTCTTGATTATATTTCAGGGCCAACCATCCTAATATTGAAGGATAGTGCACAGTTAAAGAAAGACTACAATCAAATGATTCTTCAACGTTTACAGTATTTTCTGTAACCACATTAAACGTGCAATTGTCGATTTATTTATCTTCTTTAATAATCAGCAAGACCAAAAATAAAAAAGGTTACAAAGCTATGCATATACATTAAGTTTAAACACACATGAATTGTTCAACCAATGGTAATCAAACATATAATTGCCTTGCCTATGGTTAAATTTTACACTTCGGAATGAAGGTCCATTTAAATAGCTCACTTCATGAAGGTCATGGTCCTTTTAATCATTACCAATGCGGTAATCTGTTTTTCCGAGATTTACAAAACCTGTAAAAATCGCGCAAATTATTTTATAGATGGGAATTTATTTACAACGTGATAACCATTCGTGACCAATTTGTTCTTAACTAAAACATCAATTCGCACGGGGCTTATGAATTCATCCCTGCGAATGATTCATCAAGAAAACAATGAATATACACACTCACTCAACTGCATCGATTATTTTATTGTCCCCTACCGGTTTCACCGGAGAGAACTTATGGTTTGCGCTGTGTGTGTCCGTCAGTCTGTCAGTCCGTGAGTCTGTCACACTTTTCTGGATCCTGCGATAACTTTAAAAGTTATATGTAAAGCTGATAAACATATCATCTTAATCACAAGGATGATCCTCTTCAAGGTATAGACTTTTTTAGTTTGTCGTTTTCAGACATGACCATTTAGAGTCAACCGAGAAGACCAAAGCTAATTCACAAAATTATTTCCGAACAATTTCTTCTTACTGATTTCTTATGGTTCACAGTGCTACATATTTGTTGTTGAGGTCAACACTTTAAAGCGAGTAAGCAAGATTTTGTCAATTATTTATGAATTTATATAAAATGTGTAAAAAAACGTATTATGCATATATTTGAATATAAATTAAAATAAAAGTCAAGAAGAGCATGTATCGAAAATGCGAAATAAGCCAGATATTCAAATCTGATATCGAAAATGTCTGTACAGTCGAATTCGCCAGCATGTATATCATGCATGCACGATGTGAATCTAAATTTAGTTTTACGGATCATTTTTATTTCCTGCAACGATATCTATGCATTCGACACACGAACACTAACTCCGATCCTATCAAAAAGACGAATGCTTCGGTTATTGTAGGAAAATGTGCACGAAATATGTTCGTCACAATCGGCTCGGGGCGCTAATTTGGCTTTGCTGCATTTTATTCGCCTTCAAGGCATAATTTGTCTTGCCTATTTTGTGTTATTGTAACATATTTTTATAAATATATTACAATTTTACACATATAAAATTGTGCATACTCGCTTTAATAACAAAAAATCAGAATGGCTCGGAAAATATGTATCTGAAAAGCAGAAACAATACCATATTTGCAAACTGCAGCAATTTTAGTGACACCCAAAAATACGACTACTTATGTTACTTTTGTTTTACATGCATTAAAAACGTTTTGTTGAAAACGAGTGTTTTATACGCTAGTATAGAGTGACATGCATAATGAAGTTAAGCGTCGTAAACAATAAGTAATTGTGCATTCTCGCAAATTTGGAATTAATTGTTAGTGTGATTGTTTGCAATAGATTTTATTGGATCTACGGCGAACTGTTATGCCCTTTATTCGTTATCAGTATTGAAATGTATTCAATATTATCCCTAGTATTTCTGTAAGATTCGGAAGATACAGCTGTTAATGAAGAATTATGATGTCATGCTTATTTGAATGGCGTCATCCTATAATATTTTTTTAAAGAAACAAAGCTCATGGTGTAAATGGCTTTCCTTTATACGCTTTTTTTCATCTCTGAACTTGTTTAACGTAATATTAAATTTGATAGTGCAATGAACGCAATGATCTATTGTCTTCAAAGATAGTGACAGACTGAAAAGAGAGAAACATGTAATTCACTGTTACTCCAATGTCAAAATTGAGGCTGTCCATATTTGGGAATTGAGGCACTAGAGACTTCAGATAACACCCTTGCGTAAAAGATCGTCTATCGCCACATGTACCTGTCTATTGATAAGATACAATAAACGTCTTTGTTAGCAGCCGATTTTAAATGAGGCTATTCTTCGTTGTGTTGCAAAAATTGCTAGCACACTATTTCGCTTCAGTTATTGATATACATTATTTTGTGAAACAAAATACACTACTGAGCGTCCGTGTAATTTAACAATTTTCAAAATAATGACGACAGTTCTGTAAACTACTGATAGAAATGCAACAAATTGATTATGTTATCCTATGTTTCAGAAGGCCACCTTTTTCATCAAAAGGCTAGTAAAAATAAATACTTCCGCAAACTGCCATTTATTCACATTTAACATCCTATATAAATCCAAAGTCGGCACTATGTGTAATTGAGTGTTCGGGAGATGTATCGTTTGCGCCATCTACGAAGAGATTCGGAGTATGCTGCAAAGACGAGCACTTTTATGCTAGGTTTACATCTGGCCACGATTACCACGATGTCCCCGATTCCAGAGCATCGTGGCGAACGTAACAGAGCGTGGAGTCGAATCGGGGTGATCGTGGGGGAGCGTAACGGAACGTGGTTGAATCGGGGACATCGTGGGCATCGGGACAGATTTTAAATCAAACTTAAATTTCACCACGATTGCCCCGATTCATTTTCTATCGCAGGAGATCGCAACAAAGCGGCTTTGTCGTGGGAGATCTTAACAGGACGTAACGGAGCGTGGTGGAGCGTGGAAGCCAATCGTGTTGATCGCAACAAAGCGTAACAGAACGTGATGCAAATCGTGGGCTCGATCGTAGCAACAAAACGTGCTGATTTCGTAAGGAAGCGTAACAGAACGTGGAGTATACCATTTAATCGTAGAGCTCCCCGATTTTTTAGCCTCTGGCTAATCGGGGAGATCGTGGCCAGATGTAAACTTAGCATTAAATAAACTTTTTTGCAAATTTTGAAAGTAGCATACTTAATTGATTTGCGCAAAATAATTATTTTGCGGTCACAACCCTGGCTTGTTATAACACATGTTGCTATTGATCAAAGGTAAAGAACCTATTCACGTTTTAAATAATGTATATGTCGCCATTTATGTTATCGCTTTACGCATGTATTCAGATAATGAATCGTGTTGATTAAAATACCCATGTCCATCGGACAGTCCTTCGGTTGAAGATTTGTCCATGCATTAATGTATAGATTTGTGGATGCCCTCTCCTTATATTATTTTTCCATTTTCCAACAATTTGAATCCGGCTGCAACAAGGTAAACGCGTTTTCCTCCCAATTTTACGTAATTCTAGTCCGATTTTTAATGGGTGTATACATAAAAAATATATTGAATTCAAGTCATTCTTTGTAATGAAAACATAATGATGGCGATGATGATAACGTATGTTGTTGTGATGATTACAATGCAAGGCGCGGTTGACGATGTTGATTTGAAGGATGTTGACGCCAAAAATGATAATGATAAATACGATTGACATCGTCTCTTTTGTCTGCAGACAGAACAAGCTTATTATTGGTGCAGCATTTTCCGAAAAACTTGTATTTTAAATAGAACATAGGTCACGGTTTGTATTGAATATAATACAAATAAGCGGCGCTCTGTGAAAAGGGGGTTTAATGAATGTGCCGTCCCATATTAACCTGTGCAGTCCGTACAGGCTAATCAGGGACAACAATTTTCGCCTAAACTGGATTTTTGCTAAGAAGAATTTGTTTTAAACAGAAAATATAATAAAAGCGGCAAGTATAGCCTCTGATAAGCCTTTGCGGACTGCACAGACTAATATAGGTGGACACTTTACGCACATGCATTAAAACCCCTTTTCACAGAGCACGGCTCAATTTATTTTCTTTGAATATTGGAGGTGGTTCTTATGGCCTGAACCATATTAACCATAACAGTATTGTATCAACTAAATTCGTAGACTAACATAACATTAGACGCATAAAAGAAACAGATGTTTCTATTACAAAACAGATAAACTTATGCAAAAGATATCCACAAAACACCACTTCATTTATGTTCTTCAATAAGTTTGTTAAAGTACATGTAATACATAATTTCATGATAATATATATGAGCCGCGATCTCGGAACACGGGACTTAATGCATGTGCGTAAGGACTCGACAGCGCAGGCTAATCAGGAAAGCCACTGTTCACCTTAACTGATTTTTTGATAGGGAGGGACTTCCTTTAAAAATCAACGAGTTTGTTATAACATTATGAGCTGATGTCTTACACATGTGTGAAAGACTGCTTTGGCGTTGTTCTATCATTTACGATAAAAAATGATTGTTAACATATCTTTTAAAAAGTAGTTATAATTTATTCTTACAATGAGGTATCAATTATGTATGAATATACCAATTATAAATAATATATTGAAAAGTGAATAATTGTACTCTACCGTCAGAAAATTCGCCTACAAAAACACACACGGGTATTTTCTGTTTGAGTAATAAACAATATACTAATCTCGTATTTTATTCAAAAAGATTTAAAAAGTATTACTTGCGTTCATATACAATCGATCTGGTGAGTCAACGAAAGTTATCTGCCAAACGCCTCGCAGTGTTTACCTCCCCTATAACGGAATGGAAAACTGCTACTACCCTAACACGTACCGTATTGTTATATATAAACGAAAATCGAGGTAACGAGACATTCATGACTTGATGATTTACAACAACAAAATAACCACTTCACTCAACACGCACACCACATTTTACTTTATATCTCAGAGGTATTATTTTAGAAAGTGTAGTATATTACCGGAATAAACAGAGTATTTGCTGTTTAATAATTATGTTTTGTTTGGATGTTCTAACAGGAATTGTTGCAATAAGCACCAGTGTTCATATTCGAAAAAGCGTACACTTAAAACACAAGCACCATTATCCACGGAAGTCGCACAGTCAAACGTGTCCTTCAAGCTCCTGATGGGTGTCCACAATGTTCTTGTCAATATACACGAAGTACAGGATAAGGTAGCCGGCAATTACGACGGCGGAAGCAGCGCCCAGGATGCTCATCCACTTGGAGATGTTTCCCAAGCGGCGGGCCGCGCTCCCCAGGTTCCCCTTCCGATAATGCCGTGACAGCAGTGAACAAGTGACCGCGGAGATTCCGAACAGAGGGTTGATGAAAGTGACCTAGTGTGAAATAAAAGTAAATAACACAACAATCGGTGTAACTTATCGTAACCATAGTGTTTGCAAAATCATACATAATGTATTCCTTAAATGTGGATCAAATTTGCCCGAGTTCCTGCGTGGAAACAAACAAAAATCCATTCCAATATCGTATATTTGGAACGATTTTGGCTCTATTAAAATAATTGGAGCGAAACAAGATGATGGCAATGCGCATGTATAGCATATACTTCTGCTGCACTTTTCATCATATAAGCCTCATCAGTGACTGAGATCACGCGCGTAAATACAAAGTGACGTAATACTTATAGAATTGCAGTTACTCCTGTAAATGTCATTAGACCGGATCGATCTCAGAGGAGGTAATCACGTGATAGTCAAGATGGCGACGTCCATGCCGAGGCAGTTATTTTTTGCCGCTCTATACGCCTTATTACTTTTGTTAATTGTTTAATGCCGCTCACTTTCCAGCCATATCAGTAAACATGTGATAAGCGTTTATTGCGTATTAAAATTCGCTGTATATCTCGACTTAACTCCCCGCACATTTTCTTAGTGAAGCTTTATTTAGGTCATCCCGCTTAGAAATTTCGCCGAGAGTAAAGTCGAGATAACGAGCGAATATCAACACGAAATAAACGCTAGTAACTTTCTTGCTGATATGGCAGGAAAGTTAGCTGCATTTAAACAATAAACCCAAGTAATAAAGGGTATAAAACTGCGAAAAATACCTGCCTCGGCATGAACGTCGCCATCTTGACTATCACTTGATTACACCCTCTGGATCTGAAGATCATGCGCATGTCACCCATGGAGATGCTTCCAACTTAAAGATGATTAAGTTGAAAATTAAATTAAGTCGAATTCGGATCATTTAAGTCTTATATCTCGCGCGGACATGGGTTGTGCGACGGCGTAAAAACTGAAGGACATACGAATTGATTGAAGAGCTAACATCGGGAAGAACGGAAACGATCATAGGGGTAATTCGTTTCTGACTTAAGCAAACTCAATTCCATCAAAAAAATAATTCGGAAGGACGAACACAGCGGCGGATATTTGTTCTCATCCATTGAAGATAATAAAACATATTGGTAACGTGTTTATCAACGATAACAACACATTTGTTTATAAGTATCAAAGTATGTATATGTTGGAAAAAAATCAAACAAAATGTTCTTAACAATAATATAATTCCCTTCTTTTCCTTTAAAATGGTAGCATGTACAATGATAGTTCATCTCTTGTGATTGTAAAATCCTTCATTTTAATGATCCATAAAAAGTTAAAATCCGAATGTCAACATGTTGAAAATCAAACATCAAACAAACATTTGAAATGTAGATACAAACAAAGCTAACAAATGGCTTTTCAATTACGCAATTATAAATGAAATGGTATGGAATTTTTAAAAGATTTTAAAGATGTCCGCTTTGTTTGAACAACCATATAAACTGAGTTTTCCAAAAACACGAACAATCCGGAGTCAGTCAATTACCAGTATAGCCAGGGCGAGGTAGTGTGGCGGGCGGGTGGGCCGGTGATGTTGTATCGTCCGTCCCTCTTTGGACTGGGTGTGTCTCAAAAGGCGCTCATGGCCGGATTCAACTTCCAGTTGGCGCGCAGTGGCCGTCTCGCCGCCAGAGGTCGTGCTAGTGAAGTCGTCGGCTATCACGGTTCCCTGATGGCCTTTCAGAGACGTCTCGGCCATCATGTTTTCCTATGTAAAAAACATAAGTTTCCGAGGAATTGTTTTAAAATAATTATGCAGCATGGCAATACATCTTCAATGTGACGTTTTAAAATCATATGCATCCTGTTTATTGTGTTTGATGTGAAGTGCAAAAATATACACAACATGACGAAGCTTTTTATTTATACTTTTTTTATTCATATTAATGTTTCTGTATCCAAAACATTATACCGATTTCTTATATAATGTACAGTCAGTATACAATATGCGATTTGTTATGATGATAATGCATGACGGAATTTATACAAATACATCTTGTTGTCGGATACATGACGATTTGTAAACAAGTACACAAAAACAACATAAACAACGTAAGTAAACAACACAATTAACTGTTCACTGTATTTTGTATTTGATAGTTGTTGTTTAATTTGGAAAAAATCCAGAGAATACCTAGACGAATAAAAGAAACCATATTGTGATTTTTCCCATGCAAATTGTTGTTTAGAGTTACAATACATCAATTGTATTGAGTGAAAAAGCCAATGCTATCATTAAATCATGCACGAAATCTGATTTTTTTAAACACGCACCATTTATTAAAGATGTACGTGTATTGCAGGACCTTTAAAACCTTGAAAACTATTTTACATGTAAACTAGATTTAAAAATCACATGCAGATTTCTGATATAGTATGCTTGATTTTATATTAACCCATTTATGCCTAGCGTCTAGAAAAAAGGCCTTGGCAAACAGCATAGACCCAGATGAGACGCCGCATGATGCGTCGTCTCATCAGGGTCTGCGCTGATTGCTTAAAGGAATTTCTGTAAGAAATATTCTAAAAATAGAAATAAATATACCAGACATCCCTAATTTTGGAAATGAATTGATCAAATTTAAAAGGATGGGAGAGTCCACTCGGTATAAATGGGTTTAAACTGGCGACAATCCATGTGAATCATTCGATCTTCTGCGTTACGCTACGAGTACCTTTTAATAATCCGAGTCCAGAAGCGATGTCCGTAACATCAGGATGTATAATTCTACATAATGAATTTCTCTGTCACTGTTGGCGACTATAAAACCACTGGTGTTTATCTGACTTCCGTTTTTTCTCAATACCTTCGCTTTATATCTACGGTATATCAAGTCACAGTTGTTCTTTCTGCGCTAAATATATATTAACAAACACACATAACAACACGCCATTTGCATCTAACCACAACGCTGTGGTGACAATACCAAGGAGTCTAAATGTCGCAGACCAAATCAATACCTCGAAATACGCTAAAACGGATACGGGGAAGGTCATAGATGCGCATATCGACTGGAAATTACTGTTTTCTCGGTGACAGCTCTCTACTCGTCTACTCGAAAATGAACGTAAATTGACCGTTCTATAGGCTGTTTTGGAATGGAAGTATGATTATTGCGATGAAATTGAATAAAGTATAGTGGACGGAGAAAAAAGTTGAATGTGATCTTAAAAATATGATGCTTGTTAACCGACATTTTACCGTTCTAATTGTTTTGTGGAATGGCAGAGTTTATATCATATGTGCCATTCCGTAAAATATTTTTTTTATTTTGATCCATGTATTTTTTTTATTTTTTTTATATTTGTTATAATTCACTGCCTATGTATTTTTATATAAACAGTGTTTTTTTTTATTCCAAAATGCTGTTTTGTGCCTTGCTGAATGGTTGCTATGAAAACTGTTGGTGTAACTAATAAAAAAAACGTGAAAATTTGAGCCGCGTCTTGCGAAAATAGGTCGTAAGCCATATGCATGCCAAAGCATCTCAACAGCCTGCGAATTTTCACAGGCTGTTCAGGAGCTACCCTGTCTGATATTAAGTCACGGAAGATTCCGTGGTCTTATAGCAAAAATGGTATCTCCTGAACAAAGTGTGCGAATGCGCAGGCTAGTCAATACATACTCATACCGCATATGACATACTACATACTACATATTTCGTCTTTTGTGTTTAATGTTATTTAGCCGATTAACATTAAAACATTCTTCTGTATGGAGAATAAACAAACAATTTTCAAGTTACACATATCAAGGTATTTTACATTTACAATAACAATAAAATCGTAGCAGACCGTTTTTTTCCAAAACAGCACGCCTTTTCTGTTTGGAAAAAAATACGCTTATAGATAGTTCGCGTAAATATATTTGTATTAAACAGTCGCAAATACAACCCCTGGTTCAATAATTTGCTTTGCGTTGGTCATTAATGGAGGAAAAGCTTGTGGACAACTTAATTAGCGACATCATTCGCATCAGTAATAACCACCATTTCCAAGAAACAGTTCGCATAAACAGCGTGATATACGCGAAGCGAATATGTCGAGAACAACTGTATATTGAAGC